>NW_025725805.1:0-21457 GCF_021461395.2 Schistocerca americana
GCCCGAGGCAGCATTAGACCCTTGGAGACAAGTCGGCTGGAGGACGATGTATTGAATCTCGACGCAATTTGAGTGTTCCATCGTCATTAGGAGGCCCTGAACGTTACAATTAACTATCACTTATGCGCCGGATTCGAAAATCTACTCACAGGAGAAGTTCATACGATGCTCGAGACAGCAATATCCCCTTGGAGACAAGTCCTCTGGATGACGATGTATTGAATCTCGACGCAATTTGAGTGTTCCATCGTCATTAGGAGTCCCTGAACGTTACAATTAACTATCATTTATGCGTCGGATTCGAAAATCTAGACTCACAGGAGAAGGACCATAAGGTGCCCGAGGCTGCAATAGACCCTTGGAGACAAGTCGGCTGGAGGTCGATGTATTGAATCTCAACGCAATTTGAGTGTTCCATCGTCATTAGGAGGCCCTAAACGTTACAATTAACTATCACTTTTGCGTCGGATTCGATAATCTAAACTCACAGGAGTACGACCATAAGGTGCCCGAGGCAGCAACAGACCCTTGGAGACAAGTCGGCTGGAGGCCGATGTATTGAATCTCGACACAATTTGAGAGTTCCATCGTCATTAGGAGGCCCAGAACGTTACAATTAACTATCATTTTTGCGTCGGATTCGAAAATCTAGACTCACAGGAGAAGGACCATGTAATGCCCGAGGCAGCGATATCCCCTTGGAGACAAGTCGGCTGGAGGCTGATGTATTGAATCTCGACGGAATTTGAGTGTTCCATCGTCATTAGAAGGCCCTGAACGTTACAATTAACTATCAGTTTCGCGTCGGATTCGAAAATCAAGACTCACAGAAGAACGACCATAAGGTGCCCAAGGCAGCAATTGACCCTTGGAGACAAGTCGGCTGGAGGACGATGTATTGAATCTCGACACAATTTGAGAGTTCCATCGTCATTAGGAGGCCCTGAACGTTACAATTAACTATCATTTTTGCGTCGGATTCGAAAATCTAGACTCACAGGAGAACGACCATAAGGTGCCCGAGGCAGCAATAGACCCTTGGAGACAAGTCGGCTGGAGGTCGATGTATTGAATCTCAACGCAATTTGAGTGTTCCATCGTCATTACGAGGCCCTAAACGTTACAATTAACTATCATTTTTGCGTCGGACTCGATAATCTAAACTCACAGGAGAACGACCATAAGGTGCCAGAGGCAGCAACAGACCCTTGGAGACAAGTCGGCTGGAGGCCGATGTATTGAATCTCGACGCAATTTGTGTGTTCCATCGTCATTAGGAGGCCGTAAACGTTACAATTAAATATCATTTTTGCGTCGCATTCGATAATCTATTCTCACAGGAGAACGCCCATAAGGTGCCCGAGGCAGCAACAGACCCTTGGAGACAAGTCGGCTGGAGGCCGATGTGTTGAATCTCCACGCAATTTGAGTGTTCCATCGTAATTACAAGGCCCTGAACGTTACAATTAACTATCATTTTGGCGTCGGATTCGAAAATCTAAACCCACAGGAGAACGACCATAAGGTGCCCGAGGCAGCAATAGACCCTTGGAGACAAGTCGGCTGGAGGCCGATGTATTGAATCTCGACGCAATTTGAGTGTTCCATCGGCATTAGGAGGCCCTGAACGTTACGATTAACTATCATTTTTGCGTTGGATTCGAAAATCTAGACTTAAAAGAGAACGACCATTTGGTGCCCGAGGCAGCATTAGACCCTTAGAGGCAAGTCGGCTGGAGGACGATGTATTGAATCTCGACGCAATTTGTGTCTTTTATCGTCATTAGGTCGCCCGGAACGTTATAATGAACTATCATTTTTGCGTCGGATTCGAAAATCTAGACTTACAAGAGAACGACCATAAGGTGCCCGAGGCAGCATTAGACCCTTGGAGAGAAGTCGGCTGGAGGACGATGTATTGGATCGCGACGCAATTTGAGTGTTCCATCGTCATTAGGAGGCGCTGAACCTTACAATTAACTATCAGCTTCGCGCCGGATTCGAAAATCTAGACTCACAGGAGACGGACCACATGGAGCCCGAGGCAGCAATATCCCCTTGGAGACAAGTAGGCTGGAGGTCGATGTATTGAATCTCGACTCAATTTTAGTGTTCCATCGTCATTAAGAGGCCCTGAGCATTACATTTAACTATCAGTTTTGCGTCGGATTCTAAAATGTTGACTCACAGGGGAACGACCATACGGTGCCCGAGGCAGCAATAGACCCTAGGAGACAAATCGGCTGAATGCCTATGTATTTAATCTCGAGGCAATTTGAGTGTTCCATCGTCATTAGGAAGCCCTGAACGTTACAATTAACAATCAGTTTCGCGTCGGATTCGAAAATTTAGACTCACATGGGAGCGAACATAAGAGGCCGGAGGCAGTAATATCCGCATGGAGACAAGTCGGCTGGAGGACGATGTATTGAATCTCGACGCAATTTGAGTGTCCCATCGTCATTAGGAGCCCCTAAACGTTACAATTAACTATCATTTTTGCGTCGTATTCGATAATCTAAACTCACAGCAGAACGACCATAAGGTGCCCGAGGCAGCAACAGACCCTTGGAGACAAGTCGGCTGGAGGCCGATGTATTGAATCTCGACGCAATTTGAGTGTTACATCGTCATTACAAGGCCCTGAACGTTACAATTAACTATGAGTTTTGCGTCGGATTCAAAAATCTAGACTCACAGGAGAACGACCATAAGGTGCCCGAGGCAGCAATAGACCCTTGGAGACAAGTCGGCTGGAGGCCGATGTATTGAATCTCGACGCAATTTGAGAGTTCCATCGTCATTAGGGGGCCCTAAACGTTACAATTAACTATGAGTTTTGCGTCGGATTCGAAATTCTAGACTCACAGGAGAACGACCATAAGGTGCCCGAGGCAGCAATAGACCCTTGGAGACAAGTCGGCTGGAGGCCGATGTATTGAATCACGACGCAATTTGAGTGTTCCATCGTCATTACAAGGCCCTGAAAGTTACAATTAACTATGAGTTTTGCGTCGGATTCGAAATTCTAGACTCACAGGAGAACGACCATAAGGTGCCCGAGGCAGGAATAGACCCTTGGAGACAAGTCGGCTGGACTCCGATGTATTGAATCTCGACGCAATTTGAGTGTTCCATCGGCATTAGGAGACCCTGAATGTTACAATTAACTATCAGTTTGGCGTCGGATTCGAAAATCTAGACTCACAGGAGACGGACCAAATGGAGCCCGAGGCAGCAATATCCCCTTGTGGACAAGTCGGCTGGAGAAACATGTATTGACTCTCGACGCAATTTCAGTGTTCCATCGTCATTAAGAGGCCCTGAGCATTACATTTAACTATCAGTTTTGCGTCGGATTCTAAAATGTTGACTCACAGGAGAACGACCATAAGGTGCCCGAGGCAGCAAAAGACCCTTGGAGACAAGTCGGCTGGAGGCCGATGTATTGAATCTCGACACAATTTCAGTGTTCCATCGTCATTACAAGGCCCTGAAAGTTACAATTAACTATGAGTTTTGCGTCGGATTCGAAATTCTAGACTCACAGGAGAACGACCATAAGGTGCCCGAGGCAGCAATAGCCCCTTGGGACAAGTCTGCTGGAGGCCGATGTATTGAATCTCGACGCAATTTGAATGTTCCATCGTCATTAGGAGGCCCTAAACGTTACAATTAACTATCATTTTTGCGTCGGATTCCATAATCTAAACTCACAGGAGAACGACCATAAAGTGCCCGAGGCAGCAACAGACCCTTGGAGACAAGTCGGCTGGAGGCCGATGTATTGAATCTCGACGCAATTTGAGTGTTCCATCGTCATTACAAGGCCCTGAACGTTACAATTAACTATCATTTTTGCGTCGGATTCGAAAATATAGACTCACAGGAGAACGACCATAAGGTGACCGAGGCAGCAATAGACCCTTGGAGACAAGTCGGCTGGAGGTCGATGTATTGGATCGCTACGCAATTTGAGTGTTCGATCGTCATTGGGAGGCCCTGAATGTTACAATTAACTATGAGTTTTTCGTCGGATTCGAAAATCTAGACTCACAGCAGACGGACCATTTGATGCCCGAGGCAGTAATATCCCCTTGGAGACAAATCGGCTGGAGGACGATGTATTGAATCTCGACGCAATTTGAGTCTTCTATCGTCATTAGGTCGCCATGAACGTTATAATGAACTATCAGTTTTGCGTCGGATTCGATAATCTAGACTTCCAAGAGAACGACCATAAGGTGCCCGAGGCAGCATTGGACCCTTGGAGACAAGTCGGCTGGAGGACGATGTATTGGATCGCGACGCAATTTGAGTGTTCCATCGTCATTAGGAGGCGCTGATCCTTACAATTAACTATCAGTTTCGCGTCGGATTCGAAAATCTAGACTCACAGGAGACGGACCACATGGAGCACGAGGCAGCAATTTCCCCTTTTAGACAAGTCGGCTGGAGGTCGATGTATTGAATCTCGACTCAATTTGAGTGTTCCATCGTCATTAAGAGGCCCTGAGCATTACAATTAACTATCATTTTCGCGTCGGATTCAAAAATCCAGACTCACAGGAGACGGACCATTAGGTGCCCGAGTCAGCAATATCGCCTTGGAGACAAATCAGCTGGAAAACGATGTATTGAATCTCGACGCAATTTGAGAGTTCTATCGTCATCAGGAGGCGCTGCACCTTACTATTCACTATCATTTTTGCGTCGGATTCGAAAATCTAGACTCACAGGAGAAGGATCATATGGTGCCCGAGACAGCAATATCCCCTTGGAGACAAGTCCGCTGGAGGCCGATGTATTGAAACTCGACGCAATTTGAGTGTTCCATCGTCATTAGGAGGCCCTGAACCTTGCAATTAACTATCAGTTTGGCGTCGGATTCGAAAATCTAGACTCACAGGAGACGGACCAAATGGAGCCCGAGGCAGCAATATCCCCTTGTGGACAAGTCGGCTGGAGAAACATGTATTGACTCTCGACGCAATTTCAGTGTTCCATCGTCATTAAGAGGCCCTGAGCATTACATTTAACTATCAGTTTTGCGTCGGATTCTAAAATGTTGACTCACAGGAGAACGACCATAAGGTGCCCGAGGCAGCAACAGACACTTGGAGACAAGTCGGCTGGAGGCCGATGTATTGAATCTCGACACAATTTCAGTGTTCCATCGTCATTACAAGGCCCTGAAAGTTACAATTAACTATGAGTTTTGCGTCGGATTCGAAAATCTAGACTCACAGGAGAACGACCATAAGGTGCCCGAGGCAGCAATAGACCCTTGGAGACAAGTCTGCTGGAGGCCGATGTATTGAATCTCGACGCAATTTGAATGTTCCATCGTCATTAGGAGGCCCTAAACGTTACAATTAACTATCATTTTTGCGTCGGATTCCATAATCTAAACTCACAAGAGAACGACCACAAAGTGCCCGAGGCAGCAACAGACCCTTGGAGACAAGTCGGCTGGAGGCCGATGTATTGAATCTCGACGCAATTTGAGTGTTCCATCGTCATTACAAGGCCCTGAACGTTACAATTATCTATGAGTTTTTCGTCGGATTCGAAAATCTAGACTCACAGCAGACGGACCATTTGGTGCCCGAGGCAGTAATATCCCCTTGGAGACAAATCGGCTGGAGGACGATGTATTGAATCTCGACGCAATTTGGGTCTTCTATCGTCATTAGGTTGCCATGAACGTTATAATGAACTATCAGTTTTGCGTCGGATTCGATAATCTAGACTTCCAAGAGAACGACCATAAGGTGCCCGAGGCAGCATTAGACCCTTGGAGACAAGTCGGCTGGAGGACGATAAATTGGATCGCGACGCAATTTGAGTGTTCCATCGTCATTAGGAGGCGCTGAACCTTACAATTAACTATCAGTTTCGCGTCGGATTCGAAAATCTAGACTCACAGGAGACGGACCACATGGAGCCCGAGGCAGCAATTTCCCCTTTTAGACAAGTCGGCTGGAGGTCGATGTATTGAATCTCGACTCAATTTGAGTGTTCCATCGTCATTAAGAGGCCCTGAGCATTACAATTAACTATCATTTTCGCGTCGGATTCAAAAATCCAGACTCACAGGAGACGGACCATTTGGTGCCCGAGTCAGCAATATCGCCTTGGAGACAAATCAGCTGGAAAACGATGTATTGAATCTCGACGAAATTTGAGAGTTCTATCGTCATCAGGAGGCGCTGAACGTTACTATTCACTATCATTTTTGCGTCGGATTCGACAATCTAGACTCACAGGAGAAGGATCATATGGTGCCCGAGACAGCAATATCCCCTTGGAGACAAGTCCGCTGGAGGCCGATGTATTGAATCTCGACTCAATTTGAGTGTTCCATCGTCATTAAGAGGCCCTGAGCATTACATTTAACTATCAGTTTTGCGTCGGATTCTAAAATGTTGACTCACAGGAGAACGACCATAAGGTGCCCGAGGCAGCAACAGACACTTGGAGACAAGTCGGCTGGAGGCCGATGTATTGAATCTCGACACAATTTCAGTGTTCCATCGTCATTACAAGGCCCTGAAAGTTACAATTAACTATGAGTTTTGCGTCGGATTCGAAAATCTAGAATCACAGGAGAACGACCATAAGGTGCCCGAGGCAGCAATAGACCCTTGGAGACAAGTCTGCTGGAGGCCGATGTATTGAATCTCGACGCAATTTGAATGTTCCATCGTCATTAGGAGGCCCTAAACGTTACAATTAACTATCATTTTTGCGTCGGATTCCATAATCTAAACTCACAAGAGAACGACCATAAAGTGCCCGAGGCAGCAACAGACCCTTGGAGACAAGTCGGCTGGAGGCCGATGTATTGAATCTCGACGCAATTTGAGTGTTCCATCGTCATTACAAGGCCCTGAACGTTACAATTAACTATCATTTTTGCGTCGGATTCGAAAATATAGACTCACAGGAGAACGACCATAAGGTGCCCGAGGCAGCAATAGACCCTTGGAGACAAGTCGGCTGGAGGACGATGTATTGGATCGCGACGCAATTTGAGTGTTCCATCGTCATTGGGAGGCCCTGAATGTTACAATTAACTATGAGTTTTTCGTCGGATTCGAAAATCTAGACTCACAGCAGACGGACCATTTGGTGCCCGAGGCAGTAATATCCCCTTGGAGACAAATCGGCTGGAGGACGATGTATTGAATCTCGACGCAATTTGGGTCTTCTATCGTCATTAGGTCGCCATGAACGTTATAATGAACTATCAGTTTTGCGTCGGATTCGATAATCTAGACTTCCAAGAGAACGACCATAAGGTGCCCGAGGCAGCATTAGACCCTTGGAGACAAGTCGGCTGGAGGACGATGTATTGGATCGCGACGCAATTTGAGTGTTCCATCGTCATTAGGAGGCGCTGAACCTTACAATTAACTATCAGTTTCGCGTCGGATTCGAAAATCTAGACTCACAGGAGACGGACCACATGGAGCCCGAGGCAGCAATTTCCCCTTTTAGACAAGTCGGCTGGAGGTCGATGTATTGAATCTCGACTCAATTTGAGTGTTCCATCGTCATTAAGAGGCCCTGAGCATTACAATTAACTATCATTTTCGCGTCTGATTCAAAAATCCAGACTCACAGGAGACGGACCATTTGGTGCCCGAGTCAGCAATATCGCCTTGGAGACAAATCAGCTGGAAAACGATGTATTGAATCTCGACGAAATTTGAGAGTTCTATCGTCATCAGGAGGCGCTGAACGTTACTATTCACTATCATTTTTGCGTCGGATTCGACAATCTAGACTCACAGGAGAAGGATCATATGGTGCCCGAGACAGCAATATCCCCTTGGAGACAAGTCCGCTGGAGGCCGATGTATTGAATCTCGACTCAATTTGAGTGTTCCATCGTCATTAAGAGGCCCTGAGCATTACATTTAACTATCAGTTTTGCGTCGGATTCTAAAATGTTGACTCACAGGGGAACGACCATACGGTGTCCGAGGCAGCAATAGACCCTTGGAGGCAAATCGGCTGAATGCCGATGTATTGAATCTCGATCCAATTTGAGTGTTCCATCGTCATTAGCTAGCCCTGAACGTTACAATTAACAATCAGTTTCGCGTCGGATTCGAAAATCTAGACTCTCATGAGAGCGAACATAAGAGGCCGGAGGCAGTAATATCCCCATGGAGACAAGTCGGCTGGAGGACGATGTATTGAATCTCGATGCAATTTGAGTGTTCCATCGTCATTACAAGGCTCTGAACGTTACAATTAACTATCATTTTTGCGTCGGATTCGAAAATCTAGACTCACAGGAGAACGACCATAAGGTGCCCGAGGCAGCAATAGACCCTTGGAGACAAGTCGGCTGGGGCCGATGTATTGAATCTCGACGCAATTTGAGTGTTCCATCGGCATTAGGAGGCCTGAACGTTACAATTAACTATCATTTTTGCGTCGGATTCGAAAATCTAGACTCACAGGAGAACGACCATAAGTTGCCCGAGGCAGTAATATCCCCTTGGAGACAAATCAGCTGGAGGACGATGTATTGAATCTCGACGCAATTTGAGTCTTCTATCGTCATTAGGAGGCGTTGAACGTTACAATTCACTATCATTTTTGCGTCGGATTCGATAATCTAAACTCACAGGAGAAGGATCATATTGTGCCCGAGACAGCAATATCTCCTTGGAGACAAGTCGGCTGGAGGCCGATGTATTAAATCTCGACGCAATTTGAGTGTTCCATCGTCATTAGGAGGCCCTGAACGTTACAATTAACTATCAGTTTCGCGTCGGATTCGAAAATCTAGACTCACAGGAGACGGACCACATGGAGCCCGAGGCAGCAATATCCCCTTGGAGACAAGTCGGCTGGAGGTCGATGTATTGAATCTCGACTCAATTTGAGTGTTCCATCGTCATTAGGTGGCCCTGAACGTTACAATTAACAATCAGTTTTGCGTCGGGTTCGAAAATCTAGAATCACAGCAGAACGATCACAAGGTGCCCGTGGCAGCTATTGACCCTCGGAGACAAGTCGGTTGGAGGACAATGTATTGGATCGCGACGCAAAATGAGTGTTCCACCGTCATTAGGAGGCCCTGAATGTTACAATTAACTATCAGTTTTTCGTCGGATTCGAAAATCTAGACTCACTGCAGACGGACCATAAGGTGCCCGATGCAGCAATATCCCCTTGGAGACCAGTCCGCTGGAGGACGATGTATTGAATCGCGACGCAATTTGAGTGCTCCATCGTCATTTGGAGGCACTGAACGTTACAATTAACTATCAGTTTCGCGTCGGATTCAAAAATCCAGACTCACAGGAGACGGACCATTTGGTGCCCGAGGCAGCAATATGCCCTTGGAGACAAATCAGCTGGAGGACGATGTATTGAATCTCGACGCAAATTGAGAGTTCTATCGTCATCAGGAGGCGCTGAACGTTACTATTCACTATCATTTTTGCGTCGGATTCGAATATCTAGACTCACAGGAGAAGGATCATATAGTGCCCGAGACAGCAATATCCCCTTGGAGACAAGTCCGCTGGAGGCCGATGTATTGAATCTCGACGCAAATTGAGTGTTTCATCGTCATTAGGAGGCCCTAAACGTTACAATTAACTATCATTTTTGCGTCGGATTCGATAATCTAAAATCTCAGGAGAACGACCATAAGGTGCCTGAGGCAGCAACAGACCCTTGGAGACAAGTCGGCTGGAGGCCGATGTATTGAATCTCGACGCAATTTGAGTGTTCCATCGTCATTACAAGGCCCTGAACGTTACAATTCACTATCATTTGTGCGTCGGATTCGAAAATCTACACTCACAGGAGAACGACCATAAGGTGCCCGAGGCAGCAACAGACCCTTGGAGACAAGTCGGCTGGAAACCGATGTATTGATTCTTGACGCAATTTGAGTGTTCCATCGTCATTAGGAGGCCCTGAACGTTAGAAATTCACTATCATTTTAGCGTCGGATTCGAAAATGTACTCACAGGAGAAGTTCATACGGTGCTCGAGGCAGCAACAGACCCTTGAAGACAAGTCGGCTGGAAACCGATGTATTGATTCTTGACGCAATTTGAGTGTTCCATCGTCATTAGAACTCCCTGAACGTTACAATTAACTATCATTTTTGCGTCGGATACGAAAATCAAGACTTACAAGAGAACGACCATAAGGTGCCCGAGGCAGCATTAGACCCTTGGAGACAAGTCGGCTGGAGGACGATGTATTGGATCGCGACGCAATTTGAGTGTTCCATCGTCATTAGGAGGCCCTGAATGTTACAATTAACTATCAGTTTTTCGTCGGATTCAAAAATCTAGACTCACAGGAGAACGACCATAAGGTGCCCGAGGCAGCAATAGACCCTTGGAGACAAATCGGCTGGAGGCCGATGTATTGAATCTCGACGCAATTTGAGTGTTCCACCGCCAATAGGAGACCCTGAACGTTACAATTAACTATGAGTTTTGCGTCGGATTCGAAAACGTAGAATCACCGGAGACGGACCATGTGGTGCCCGAGGCAGCGATATCCCCATGGAGACAAGTCTGCTGGAGGACGATGTATTGAATCTCGACGCAATATGAGTGTCCCATCGTCATTAGGAAGCCCTAAACGTTACAATTAACTATCATTTTTGCGTCGGATTCGATAATCTAAACTCACAGGAGAACGACCATAAGGTGCCCGAGGCAGCAACAGACCCTTGGAGACAAGTCGGCTGGAGGCCGATGTATTGAATCTCGACGCAATTTGAGTGTTCCTTCGTCATTAGGAGGCCCCGAATGTTACAATTAACTATCAGTTTTTCGTCGGATTCGAAAATCTAGACTCACAGCAGACGGTCCATTTGGTGCCCGAGGCAGCAATATCCCCTTTTAGATAAATCGGCTGGAGGACGATGTTTTGAATCTCGACGCAATTTGAGTCTTCTATCGTCATTAGGTGGCGCTGAACGTTTCAATTCACTATCATTTCTGCGTCGGATTCGAAAATCTAGACTCACAGGAGAAGGATCATATTGTGCCCGAGACTGCAATATCCCCTTGGATACAAGTCGACTGGAGGTCGATGTATTGACTCTCGACGCAATTTGAGTGTTCCATCGTCTATAGGAGTCCCTGAACGTTACAATTAACTATCATTTGTGCGTCGGATTCGAAAATCTAGACTCTCAGGAGAACTACCATAAGGTGCCCGAGGCAGCAATAGACCCTTGGAGACAAGTCGGCTGGAAACCGATGTATTGATTCTTGACGCAGTTTGTGTGTTCCATCGTCATTAGGAGGCCCTGAACGTTACAATTCACTATCATTTTTGCGTCGGATTCGAAAATCTAGACTCACAGGAGATGGAACATGTGGTGCCCGAGGCAGCGATATCCCCTTGGAGACAAGTCGGCTGGAGGCCGATGTATTTAATCTCGACGCAATTTGAGTGTTCCATCGTCATGAGAAGGCCCTGAACGTTACAATTAACTATCATTTTTGCGTCGGATTCGAAAATCTAGACTCACAGGAGAACGACCATAAGGTGCCCGAGGCAGCAATATCCCCTTAGAGACAAATCGGCTGGAGGACGATGTTTTGAATCTTGACGGAGTTTGTGTCTTCTATCGTCATTAGGAGGTGCTGAACGTTACAATTCACTATCATTTTTGCGTCGGATTCGAAAATCTAGACTCACAGGAGAAGGATCATATTGTGCCCGAGGCTGCAATATCCCCTTGGATACAAGTCGACTGGAGGTCGATGTATTGACTCTCGACGCAATTTGAGTGTTCCATCGTCTTTAGGAGTCCCTGAACGTTACAATTAACTATCATTTATGCGTCGGATTCGAAAATCTAGACTCACAGGGGAACGACCATAAGGTGCCCGAGGCAGCAATAGACCCTTGGAGACAAGTCGGCTGGAAACCGATATATTGATTCTTGACGCAATTTGAGTGTTCCATCGTCATTAGGAGGCCCTGAACGTTACGATTCACTATCATTTTTGCGTCGGATTCGAAAATCTAGACTCACAGGAGAACAACCATAAGGTGCCCGAGGCAGCAATATCCCTTTGGAGACAAATCGGCTGGTGGACGATGTATTGAATCTCGACGGAATTTGAGTCTTCTATCGTCATTAGAAGGTGCTGAACGTTACAATTCACTATCATTTTTGCGTCGGATTCGAAAATCTAGACTCACAGGAGAAGGATCATATTGTGCCCGAGACTGCAATATCCCCTTGGATACAAGTCGACTGGAGGTCGATGTATTGACTCTCGACGCAATTTGAGTGTTCTATCGTCTTTAGGAGTCCCTGAACGTTACAACTAACTATCATTTATGCGTCGGATTCGAAAATCTAGACTCACAGTGGAACGACCATAAGGTGCCCGAGGCAGCAATAGACCCTTGGAGACAAGTCGGCTGGAAACCGATGTATTGATTCTTGACTCAATTAGAGTGTTCCATCGTCATTAGGAGGCCCTGAACGTTACAATTCACTATGATTTTTGCGTCGGATTCGAAAATCTAGACTCACAGGAGAAGGACCATGTGGTGCCCGAGGCAGCGATATCCCCTTGGAGACAAGTCGGCTGGAGGCCGATGTATTGAATCTCGACGGAATTTGAGTCTTCTATCGTCATTAGGTGGCGCTGAACGTTACAATTCACTATCATTTCTGCGTCGGATTCGAAAATCTAGACTCACAGGAGAAGGATCATATTGTGCCCGAGACTGCAATATCCCCTTGGATACAAGTCGACTGGAGGTCGATGTATTGACTCTCGACGCAATTTGAGTGTTCCATCGTCTATAGGAGTCCCCGAACGTTACAATTAACTATCATTTGTGCGTCGGATTCGAAAATCTAGACTCACAGGAGAACGACCATAAGGTGCCCGAGGCAGCAATAGACCCTTGGAGACAAGTCGGCTGGAAACCGATGTATTGATTCTTGACGCAATTTGTGTGTTCCATCGTCATTAGGAGGCCCTGAACGTTACAATTCACTATCATTTTTGCGTCGGATTCGAAAATCTAGACTCACAGGAGAAGGAACATGTGGTGCCCGAGGCAGCGATATCCCCTTGGAGACAAGTCGGCTGGAGGCCGATGTATTTAATCTCGATGCAATTTGAGTGTTCCATCGTCATGAGAAGGCCCTGAACGTTACAATTAACTATCATTTTTGCGTCGGATTCGAAAATCTAGACACAGGAGAACGACCATAAGGTGCCCGAGGCAGCAATATCCCCTTAGAGACAAATCGGCTGGAGGACGATGTATTGAATCTCGACGGAATTTGAGTCTTCTATCGTCTTTAGGAGGTGCTGAACGTTACAATTCACTATCATTTTTGCGTCGAATTCGAAAATCTAGACTCACAGGAGAAGGATCATATTGTGACCGAGACTGCAATATCCCCTTGGATACAAGTCGACTGGAGGTCGATGTATTGACTCTCGACGCAATTTGAGTGTTCCATCGTCTTTAGGAGTCCCTGAACGTTACAATTAACTATCATTTATGCGTCGGATTCGAAAATCTAGACTCACAGGGGAACGACCATAAGGTGCCCGAGGCAGCAATAGACCCTTGGAGACAAGTCGGCTGGAAACCGATGTATTGATTCTTGACGCAATTTGAGTGTTCCATCGTCATTAGGAGGCCCTGAACGTTACGATTCACTATCATTTTTGCGTCGGATTCGAAAATCTAGACTCACAGGAGAAGGACCATGTGGTGCCCGAGGCAGCGATATCCCCTTGGAGACAAGTCGGCTGGAGGCCGATGTATTGAATCTCGACGCAATTTGAGTGTTCCATCGCCAATAGGAGACCCTAAACGTTACAATTAACTATGAGTTTTGCGTCGGGTTCGAAAACGTAGAATCACCGGAGACGGACCATGTGGTGCCCGAGGCAGCGATATCCCCATGGAGACAAGTCTGCTGGAGGACGATGTATTGAATCTCGACGCAATATGAGTGTCCCATCGTCATTAGGAAGCCCTAAACGTTACAATTAACTATCATTTTTGCGTCGGATTCGATAATCTAAACTCACAGGAGAACGACCATAAGGTGCCCGAGGCAGCAACAGACCCTTGGAGACAAGTCGGCTGGAGGCCGATGTATTGAATCTCGACGCAATTTGAGTGTTCCTTCGTCATTAGGAGGCCCCGAATGTTACAATTAACTATCAGTTTTTCGTCGGATTCGAAAATCTAGACTCACAGCAGACGGTCCATTTGGTGCCCGAGGCAGCAATATCCCCTTGGAGATAAATCGGCTGGAGGACGATGTTTTGAATCTCGACGCAATTTGAGTCTTCTATCGTCATTAGGTGGCGCTGAACGTTACAATTCACTATCATTTTTGCGTCGGATTCGAAAATCTAGACTCACAGGAGAAGGATCATATTGTGCCCGAGACTGCAATATCCCCTTGGATACAAGTCGACTGGAGGTCGATGTATTGACTCTCGACGCAATTTGAGTGTTCCATCGTCTATAGGAGTCCCTGAACGTTACAATTAACTATCATTTGTGCGTCGGATTCGAAAATCTAGACTCACAGGAGAACGACCATAAGGTGCCCGAGGCAGCAATAGACCCTTGGAGACAAGTCATCTGGAAACCGATGTATTGATTCTTGACGCAGTTTGTGTGTTCCATCGTAATTAGGAGGCCCTGAACGTTACAATTCACTATCATTTTTGCGTCGGATTCGAAAATCTAGACTCACAGGAGAAGGAACATGTGGTGCCCGAGGCAGCCATATCCCCTTGGAGACAAGTCGGCTGGAGGCCGATGTATTTAATCTCGACGCAATTTGAGTGTTCCATCGTCATGAGAAGGCCCTGAACGTTACAATTAACTATCATTTTTGCGTCGGATTCGAAAATCTAGACTCACAGGAGAACGACCATAAGGTGCCCGAGGCAGCAATATCCCCTTAGAGACAAATCGGCTGGAGGACGATGTATTGAATCTTGACGGAATTTGTGTCTTCTATCGTCATTAGGAGGTGCTGAACGTTACAATTCACTATCATTTTTGCGTCGGATTCGAAAATCTAGACTCACAGGAGAAGGATCATATTGTGCCCGAGACTGCAATATCCCCTTGGATACAAGTCGACTGGAGGTCGATGTATTGACTCTCGACGCAATTTGAGTGTTCCATCGTCTTTAGGAGTCCCTGAACGTTACAATTAACTATCATTTATGCGTCGGATTCGAAAATCTAGACTCACAGGGGAACGACCATAAGGTGCCCGAGGCAGCAATAGACCCTTGGAGACAAGTCGGCTGGAAACCGATATATTGATTCTTGACGCAATTTGAGTGTTCCATCGTCATTAGGAGGCCCTGAACGTTACGATTCACTATCATTTTTGCGTCGGATTCGAAAATCTAGACTCACAGGAGAACGACCATAAGGTGCCCGAGGCAGCAATATCCCTTTGGAGACAAATCGGCTGGTGGACGATGTATTGAATCTCGACGGAATTTGAGTCTTCTATCGTCATTAGGAGGTGCTGAACGTTACAATTCACTATCATTTTTGCGTCGGATTCGAAAATCTAGACTCACAGGAGAAGGATCATATTGTGCCCGAGACTGCAATATCCCCTTGGATACAAGTCGACTGGAGGTCGATGTATTGACTCTCGACGCAATTTGAGTGTTCTATCGTCTTTAGGAGTCCCTGAACGTTACAATTACTTATCATTTATGCGTCGGATTCGAAAATCTAGACTCACAGTAGAACGACCATAAGGTGCCCGAGGCAGCAATAGACCCTTGGAGACAAGTGGCTGGAAACCGATGTATTGATTCTTGACTCAATTAGAGTGTTCCATCGTCATTAGGAGGCCCTGAACGTTACAATTCACTATCATTTTTGCGTCGGATTCGAAAACCTAGACTCACAGGAGAAGGACCATGTGGTGCCCGAGGCAGCGATATCCCCTTGGAGACAAGTCGGCTGTAGGCCGATGTATTGAATCTCGACGCAATTTGAGTGTTCCAACGTCATTAGAAGGCCCTGAACGTTACAATTAACTATTATTTTTGCGTCGGAATCGAAAATCTAGACTCACAGGAGAACGACCATAAGGTGCCCGAGGCAGCGATATCCCCTTGGAGACAAGTCGGCTGGAGGCCGGTGTATTTAATCTCGATGCAATTTGAGTGTTCCATCGTCATGAGAAGGCCCTGAACGTTACAATTAACTATCATTTTTGCGTCGGATTCGAAAATCTATACACAGGAGAACGACCATAAGGTGCCCGAGGCAGCAATATCCCCTTAGAGACAAATCGGCTGGAGGACGATGTATTGAATCTCGACGGAATTTGAGTCTTCTATCATCTTTAGGAGGTGCTGAACGTTACAATTCACTATCATTTTTGCGTCGAATTCGAAAATCTAGACTCACAGGAGAAGGATCATATTGTGACCGAGACTGCAATATCCCCTTGGATACAAGTCGACTGGAGGTCGATGTATTGACTCTCGACGCAATTTGAGTGTTCCATCGTCTTTAGGAGTCCCTGAACGTTACAATTAACTATCATTTATGCGTCGGATTCGAAAATCTAGACTCACAGGGGAACGACCATAAGGTGCCCGAGGCAGCAATAGACCCTTGGAGACAAGTCGGCTGGAAACCGATGTATTGATTCTTGACGCAATTTGAGTGTTCCATCGTCATTAGGAGGCCCTGAACGTTACGATTCACTATCATTTTTGCGTCGGATTCGAAAATCTAGACTCACAGGAGAAGGACCATGTGGTGCCCGAGGCAGCGATATCCCCTTGGAGACAAGTCGGCTGGAGGCCGATGTATTTAATCTCGACGCAATTTGAGTGTTCCATCGTCATGAGAAGGCCCTGAACGTTACAATTAACTATCATTTTTGCGTCGGATTCGAAAATCTAGACTCACAGGAGAACGACCATAAGGTGCCCGAGGCAGCAATATCCCCTTAGAGACAAATCGGCTGGAGGACGATGTATTGAATCTTGACGCAATTTGTGTCTTCTATCGTCATTAGGAGGTGCTGAACGTTACAATTCACTATCATTTTTGCGTCGGATTCGAAAATCTAGACTCACAGGAGAAGGATCATATTGTGCCCGAGACTGCAATATCCCCTTGGATACAAGTCGACTGGAGGTCGATGTATTGACTCTCGACGCAATTTGAGTGTTCCATCGTCTTTAGGAGTCCCTGAACGTTACAATTAACTATCATTTATGCGTCGGATTCGAAAATCTAGACTCACAGGGGAACGACCATAAGGTGCCAGAGGCAGCAATAGACCCTTGGAGACAAGTCGGCTGGAAACCGATATATTGATTCTTGACGCAATTTGAGTGTTCCATCGTCATTAGGAGGCCCTGAACGTTACGATTCACTATCATTTTTGCGTCGGATTCGAAAATCTAGACTCACAGGAGAACGACCATAAGGTGCCCGAGGCAGCAATATCCCTTTGGAGACAAATCGGCTGGTGGACGATGTATTGAATCTCGACGGAATTTGAGTCTTCTATCGTCATTAGGAGGTGCTGAACGTTACAATTCACTATTATTTTTGCGTCGGATTCGAAAATCTAGACTCACAGGAGAACGACCATAAGGTGCCTGAGGCAGCAATAGACCCTTGGAGACTAGTCGGCTGGAGGAAGATGTATTGACTCTCGACGCAAAATGAGTCTTCCATCGTCATTAGGAGGCCCTGAATGTTACAATTAACTATCAGTTTTTCGTCGGATTCGAAAATCTAGACTCACAGCAGACGGTCCATTTGGTGCCCGAGGCAGCAATATCCCCTTGGAGATAAATCGGCTGGAGGACGATGTATTGAATCTCGACGCAATTTGAGTCTTCTATCGTCATTAGGTGGCGCTGACCGTTACAATTCACTATCATTTCTGCGTCGGATTCGAAAATCTAGACTCACAGGAGCAGGATCATATTGTGCCCGAGACTGATTTTATCCCCTTGGATACAAGTCGACTGGAGGTCGATGTATTGACTCTCGACGCAATTTGAGTGTTCCATCGTCTATAGGAGTCCCCGAACGTTACAATTAACTATCATTTGTGCGTCGGATTCGAAAATCTAGACTCACAGGAGAACGACCATAAGGTGCCCGAGGCAGCAACAGACCCTTGGAGACAAGTCGGCTGGAAACCGATGTGTTGATTCTTGACGCAATTTGTGTGGTCCATCGTCATTAGGAGGCCCTGAACGTTACAATTCACTATCATTTTTGCGTCGGGTTCGAAAATCTAGACTCACAGGAGAAGGAACATGTGGTGCCCGAGGCAGCGATATCCCCTTGGAGACGAGTCGGCTGGAGGCCGATGTATTTAATCTCGATGCAATTTGAGTGTTCCATCGTCATGAGAAGGCAATGAACGTTACAATTAACTATCATTTTTGCGTCGGATTCGAAAATCTAGACACAGGAGAACGACCATAAGGTGCCCGAGGCAGCAATATCCCCTTAGAGACAAATCGGCTGGAGGACGATGTATTGAATCTCGACGGAATTTGAGTCTTCTATCGTCATTAGGAGGTGCTGAACGTTACAATTCACTATCATTTTTGCGTCGAATTCGAAAATCTAGACTCACAGGAGAAGGATCATATTGTGACCGAGACTGCAATATCCCCTTGGAGACAAGTCGGCTGGAGGCCGATGTATTGAATATCGACGCAATTTGAGTGTTCCATCGCCAATAGGAGACCCTAAACGTTACAATTAATATGAGTTTTGCGTCGGATTCGAAAACGTAGAATCACCGGAGACGGACCATGTGGTGCCCGAGGGAGCGATATCCCCATGGAGACAAGTCGGCTGGAGGACGATGTATTGAATCTCGACGCAATATCAGTGTCCCATCGTCATTAGGAAGCCCTAAACGTTACAATTAACTATCATTTTTGCGTCGGATTCGATAATCTAAACTCACAGGAGAAAGACCATAGGTGCCCGAGGCAGCAACAGACCCATGGAGACAAGTCGGCTGGAGGCCGATGTATTGAATCTCGACGCAATTTGAGTGTTCCATCATCATTAGGAGGCCCTGAATGTTACAATTAACTATCAGTTTTTCGTCGGATTCGAAAATCTAGACTCACAGCCGACGGTCCATTTGGTGCCCGAGGCAGCAATATCCCCTTGGAGGTAAATCGGCTGGAGGACGATGTATTGACTCTCGACGCAATTTGAGTGTTCCATCTTCTTTAGGAGTCCCTGAACGTTACAATTAACTATCATTTATGCGACGAATTCGAAAATCTAGAGTCACAGGAGAACAACCACAAGGTGCCCGAGGCAGCAATAGACCCTTGGAGACAAGACGGCTGGAAACCGATGTATTGATTCTTGACGCAAATTGAGTGTTCCATCGTCATTAGGAGGCCCAGAACGTTACAATTCACTAGCACTTTTGCGTCGGATTCGAAAATCTAGACTCACAGGAGAAGGACCATGTGGTGCCCGAGGCAGCGATATCCCCTTGGAGACAAGTCGGCTGGAGGCCGGTGTATTGAATCTCGACGCAATTTGAGTGTTCCATCGTCATTAGGAGGCCCTGAACGTTGGAGTTAACTATCAGTTTTTCGTCGGATTCAAAAATCTAGACTCACAGGAGAACGACCATAAGGTGTCCGAGGCAGCAATAGACCCTTGGAGACAAATCCCCTGGAGGCCGATGTATTGAATCTCGACGCAATTTGAGTGTTCCTTCTCCAATAGGAGACCCTGAACGTTACAATTAACTATCATTTTTGCGTCGGATTCGAAAATCTAGACTCACAGGAGACGGACCACATGGAGCCCGAGGCAGCAATATCCCCTTGTAGACATGTCGGCTGGAGGAAGATGTATTGACTAACGTCGCAAAATGAGTGTTCCATCGTCATTAGGAGGCCCTGAATGTTACAATTAACTAATCAGTTTTTCGTCGGATTCGAAAATCTAAACTCACAGGAGAACGACCATAAGGTGCACGATGCAGCAATAACTCCTTGGAGACAAGTCGGCTGGAGGTCGATGTATTGAATCTCGACGCAATTTGAGTGTTCCATCGGTATTAGAAGGCCCTGAACGTTACAGTTAACTATCAGTCTCGCGTCGGATTCGAAAATCTAGACTAACAGGAGAACGACCATGAGGTGCCCGAGGCAGCATTAGACCCTTGGAGACAAGTCGGCTGGAGGACGATGTATTGATTCTCGACGCAATTTGAGAGTTCCATCGTCATTAGGAAGTCCTGAACGTTAATTTTAACTATCATTTTTGCGGGGGATTCGAAAATCTAGACTTACAAGAGAACGACCATAAGGTGCCCGGGGCAGCATTAGACCCTTGGAGACAAGTCGGCTGGAGGACGATGTATTGGATCGCGACGCAGTTTGAGTGTTCCATCGTCATTAGGAGGCCCTGAATGATACAATTAATTATCAGTTTTTCGTCGGATTCGAAAATCTAGACTCACAGCAGACGGACCATTTGGTGCCCGAGGCAGCAATAGACCCTTGGAGACAAGTCGGCTGGAGGACGATGTATTGAATCTCGACGCAATTTGAGTGTTCCATCGGCATTAGGAGGCCCTGAACGTTACAATTAACTATCATTTCCGCGTCGGATTCGAAAATCTAGACTCACAGGAGAACGGCCGTTAGGTGCCCGAGGCAGCATTAGACCCTTGGAGACAAGTCGGCTGGAGGACGATGTATTGAATCTCGACGCAATTTGAGTCTTCTATCGTCATTAGGAGGCGCTGAACGTTACAATTCACTATCATTTTTGCGTTGGATTCGAAAATCTAGACTCACAGGTGAAGGATCATATTGTGCCAGAGACTGCAATATCCCCTTGAAGACAAGTCGGCTGGAGGACGATGTATTGAATCTCGACGCAATTTGAGTCTTCTATCGTCATTAGGAGGCGCTGAACGTTACAATTCACTATCATTTTTGCGTTGGATTCGAAAATCTAGACTCACAGTTGAAGGATCATATTGTGCCCGAGACTGCAATATCCCCTTGGATACAAGTCGACTGGAGGTCGATGTATTGACTCTCGACGCAATTTGAGTGTTCCATCGTCATTAGGAGGCCCTAAACGTTACAATTAACGATCATTTTTGCGTCGAATTTGATAATCTAAACTCACAGGAGAGCGACCATAAGGTGCCCGAGGCAGCAATGTCCCTTGGAGACAAATCGGCTGGAGGACGATGTATTGAATCTCGACGCAATTTGAGTCTTCTATCGTCATTAGGAGGCGCTGAACGTTACAATTCACTATCATTTTTGCGTCGGATTCGAAAATGTAGACTTACAGGTGAAGGATCATATTGTGCCGAGACTGCAATATCCCCTTGGATACAAGTCGACTGGAGGTCGATGTATTG
>NW_025725806.1:0-21364 GCF_021461395.2 Schistocerca americana
ACCGGCACTACGAAGAAGGCCAAGTCTGCGTCGTCTGCGAAGAAGCCGCGCGCCAAGCCTGCGCACCCGCGCACCTCTGAGATGGTGACGGCCGCCATCAAGAGTCTGAAGGAGCGCGGCGGGTCGTCGCTGCAGGCGATCAAGAAGTACATAGCCGCGCACTACAAGCTGGACGCGGAGAAGCTGGCGCCGTTTATCAAGAAGTACCTCAAGTCGGCCGTCGTGGCGGGCGAGCTGGTGCAGACGAAGGGGAAGGGCGCGTCCGGCTCGTTCAAGCTTGCCGGCGCCGGCGGCGGGGGGGCGGCCGAGGGCGGCAAGGCTCGTGCTGGCGGTGCCAAGAAGAAGCGCGCCGCTCCGGCCAGCAAGGAGAAGAAGGGCGCCCGTGCGGCCGGCGCAAAGAAGGCTGGTGGCGTGAAGGCGGCGACCGGTCGGAAGGCGGGCGCCGCCAAGAAGGCGTCTGCGGCGTCGGCCGCTCCCGCGGGTGCGAAGAAGGCGGCTGCGGCCAAGCCGGCCAAGGCCAAGTCGCCGTCGAAGGCGAAGAAGGCCGCCAAGGTTCCGACGAAGAAGCCGAAGGCGCCGCGCCCGAAGAAGGCGACGACGCCGTCTAAGGCGAAGGCTTCGCCCAAGAAGAAGAAGTAGAGTAGAGGAGAAAGAGATGGGAAAGGAAGGGTTTGGCGCTTGACTCCGTCGTCCCCACCCCCCGTCGTCGTCTAGTGGCGCGCAAGAGACGCGCGGCCCAAAACGGCCCTTCTCAGGGCCATCAAAGCACGTCGGGGAAGGTTTTGATTGTCGTGTTGCGTTTGGTGTGGGTGTCTGTCTGGCGTTTCTGTATGCCCGTGGGGATGCTGTTTGCGTGCCGTGGTGGTTGGATTGCGGGGGTCGGTGGCGGGTGTGGGCGGCGGTAGCGGTAAGCGGTGTTGTTGTTGTTGTTGTTGTCGTGGTTGATTGTCGCCGTGTTTGTTTTGTGGCGGCGGCCGACGGTTGGTTTTCTGTCACGTTGTTTTGTTTGAATACGTTGGTTGGCTTGCCTGCGTTCGTTCTTCTCGGATGTCTGTCTTGTCGAGTCGTGTCTGGTCTTTGTTTTGTTCCTTTGTGTGTGTGTGTGTTATGTTTTGCAACGGGGGGGCACGTTGAGATGCGGAAGGAGTCGGCGGGGATTTCGGTGGCGTGTAGAGCGAGCGAGCGCGCCTGCCTGGCCGTTGGCCGTCGGAGTGGAGTGCGGGTTTTTTTTGTTTTCGAAACGAAAGCGGCGGCCGGCCAGCCACCCGTGCGGTGTGACGTCGGCCGTTGGGTATTGTGCGCTTTGAGCGCCGGGGAGGGATGATGTGTGATTGTTGCGCGCTGCTAGCAGGCAGGCAGAGTGAGCGGGTGTGGCGGACGGACGGGAAGTGGTGGTTTTTGTTTTTGGGTTGCGGGGCGAGAGGCAGGCGACCGACAAAGTTTGCTCGCGACGGAGAGATGTTAGTGGCCCTGAAAAGGGCCGTTTTTGTTTGTGCGGTGCGGTGCCGCGGCGCGGTTTAGGCGCGCTCGCCGCGGATGCGGCGCGCGAGCTGGATGTCCTTGGGCATGATGGTGACGCGCTTGGCGTGGATTGCGCACAGGTTGGTGTCTTCGAAGAGGCCGACGAGGTAGGCCTCGCTGGCCTCCTGCAGGGCCATGACTGCGGAGCTCTGGAAGCGCAGGTCGGTCTTGAAGTCCTGGGCGATCTCGCGCACTAGGCGCTGGAATGGCAGCTTGCGGATGAGCAGCTCTGTGCTCTTCTGGTAGCGCCTGATTTCTCGCAGGGCGACGGTGCCCGGCCTGTAGCGGTGGGGCTTCTTGACGCCTCCGGTGGCGGGCGCGCTCTTCCTCGCCGCCTTGGTGGCGAGCTGTTTGCGCGGCGCCTTTCCGCCGGTGGACTTGCGGGCCGTTTGCTTTGTGCGGGCCATGGCGGTAGCGGTAGCGGTAGCGGAGCGGCGTGCGTGGAGGTTAGGTGCGGCGCGGCGTCCGGTGCTGCCTTGACAACGGGCCCGCGCGCCTCCGTGCTGCGCTTATATGCCCTCGGTTGCGCGTGGTGGGGGGAGGGCGGGCCAGAGTCTATATAGGGGGGCGGCGGGCGCGCTGGGCGCAGACCGTAGCCGACTCGCCAGCCGCTGCAGCTGCTGTTTGTGCACGTTTTGCTTTGCCCGAGGAAGGAAGGATGACAGGCCGCGGCAAGGGAGGAAAGGGGCTCGGCAAGGGTGGCGCCAAGCGGCACCGCAAGGTGTTGCGCGACAACATCCAGGGCATCACGAAGCCCGCCATCCGCCGCCTGGCTCGCAGGGGCGGCGTGAAGCGCATCTCTGGTCTGATCTACGAGGAGACCCGCGGGGTGCTGAAGGTGTTCCTGGAGAACGTGATCCGCGACGCGGTGACGTACACTGAGCACGCCAAGCGCAAGACTGTGACGGCCATGGACGTGGTGTACGCCCTGAAGAGGCAGGGGCGCACCCTGTACGGTTTCGGCGGTTAGGCTGCGTCGCAGCGGGCGCTGGCCTTCCCGCGGCCGTGCTTGTGGGTGGGAGAGACTAGAAAACGGCCCTTTTCAGGGCCACCACACTGTTCGGAAGTTGAAAAGTGCGAAAGAGTCTGTGTTGTTGCTGCGTGTGTGCGCGCTGTGTTGTTTGTTTGTTTGTTTCTTTCTTTCCGTTTGAGCGACGTGATGTGACTGGGAGGGGAGAAGGAAAGGAAACGTGTCATGTGGCTGGCTGTGTGTGGAGCTGCTTCGTTTGTGTGTCTTTGTATCGATCGCGACGGAGATGGCGGGCGGGCTGTGTGTTGTTGTGCGAGAGGCGGTGATTATTTGCTTGCGTGGTTTGTCTCTGTGTGTTTGTTTGCGGCGGCGTTGGGGTTTCCGAGGCAAGGCGTGTGGGCATAGGCGGCCGGATCAGCTGTTTCGTTCGTGTCGACGGCCGTTGCGCGCGGGAGTGGAGGGCGGTGTGTCGACACGCCTCCCTTTAACAATGGTCATTATTGCTGCCGTTGTCGGTTTGGAAGGCGACTGCGACGGTGCAAAATGTGTGCGTGTGTGTGTGTGTTGGGCCACACGGGCTGTGTGGACGACAAGATGGCGGACGTGCGCCGGCGGCGGCTGTGCTGTGACAGTGCAAAGTTAAAACAAAACAAGGTGCGGCGAGGACGACTGAAATTTTGCTTTGGACGTAGGTTTGTGTGGTGGCCCTGAAAAGGGCCGATTGTTGTGGGCCGAGCCGGCAAAGCGCGTTGCGTGCAGGGGAGCACGCGGCGCTGCGATTGCCTGGCCTCCTTTAGGCCTTCTTCTCGGTCTTCTTTGGCAGCAGGACGGCCTGGATGTTGGGCAGGACACCACCCTGTGCGATGGTGACGCCCGACAGGAGCTTGTTGAGCTCCTCGTCGTTGCGGATGGCAAGCTGCAGGTGGCGCGGGATGATGCGCGTCTTCTTGTTGTCGCGGGCCGCGTTTCCGGCCAGCTCGAGCACCTCAGCCGCGAGGTACTCCATGACGGCGGCGAGGTAGACGGGCGCCCCGGCGCCGACGCGCTCTGCGTAGTTTCCCTTGCGCAGGAGGCGGTGGATTCTGCCGACCGGGAACTGGAGCCCAGCCCTGCTTGAGCGGGACTTTGACTTGCCCTTGACTTTGCCTCCCTTTCCGCGTCCGGACATGGCGATGGGCTAGCGACGGTGCACACGAAACGGAAACGAAAACGACCGGTGCGAGCGGCAGCGAGTCGAGCAGCGGAGTGCGTGCCGGCGCAGCCGGGGTGGGGGTGCTTTATGGGCTCGGGTGCGGCGGCCGGTTGCGCGCGCGCCCCATTGGTCGGCGGCCGCAACAGGGCGAGCTGGTAAAGGTGCGGCGGCGGCTGGCGGCGGGTGCCACTGTGTGGGGAGACGCTGACTAGAGCGGAGCGCTTGCTACTGGTGTTGCTGCTGCCGTACGTTGGTTGGAGATGCCGCCCAAGACTAGCGGGAAGGCCGCCAAGAAGGCTGGCAAGGCGCAGAAGAACATTTCGAAGGGCGACAAGAAGAAGAAGCGCAAGAGGAAGGAGAGCTATGCCATCTACATCTACAAGGTGCTGAAGCAGGTGCACCCTGACACGGGCATCTCGTCGAAGGCGATGAGCATCATGAACAGCTTCGTGAACGACATTTTCGAGCGCATTGCGGCCGAGGCTTCTCGCCTGGCGCACTACAACAAGCGCTCGACCATCACGTCCCGCGAGATCCAGACCGCTGTGCGGCTGTTGCTGCCTGGCGAGCTGGCCAAGCACGCCGTGAGCGAGGGCACGAAGGCGGTGACCAAGTACACGAGCTCCAAGTAAGGAGGTGGCTCTGGAATGGAAGGAAGGATGGAGAAGGCTCCTCCGTTGCGAGAGCGGCGAAACGGCCCTTTTCAGGGCCACCAACTTGCCTTTTGCGGGAAGGGCGGAATTGTTGTTGTTGTTGTTGTTTGTGTGGACGGCTGTGATGTATGTGTGCATTTTGATTGTGGGTGGGGGGGCGCGTCAAAGCGTGTTGCGCGGGGTACGGCCACGAGGTTGGTCGCCGTGGCGTGGAATGGTGGCACGCCTCGTTGGCGTGGTTTTTGACCCATTGGTGTTGTTGGGGTGTGTGTGTGTTTGTGTGTTACCCGTCTGCGAGGGGGGACAGTGCGATCGGCGACTTTTGTGTCACCGTAACGACGGCCGTTTGCGGGTTTGTTTTTTTGCACATCATACATGGCGAGGGTGAAATGTGAAATGTTTTTGTTTGGTTTGTTTTTGCCGCCCACTATTCCCTTTGCTGTACGCCGAGTTTGACAATGGTGCGACGTAACTGCAGCGTGGAGGTGTGTGAGTGACGTTGAAATGAACGTGCCATTAAGACGCATTGTTGTTGTATTGTACTGTACGTGTACGGCGACACGCACGATGATGTACCATTCGACTCTGATGTTTGATAGCCGTGTCTGACTGATTGCGTACGACGCACGCACACCGATGTCGTCATTCAAGATGCACGCTAGACGGCGGCGGCGGCGGCGGCGCCGGTCGTTTGTTTGGCGAATGTCTGTACACGTGTTTGTCTGTGTCCATCCGGTATGTATGTATTTGTTTGTTTGTTTGAAAGTGTTTTGTGTGTCGGTGACGTGGTCCGATCCGTCGCCCCCTGAGTAACTGTCGATCGGCGCGATAGACCGGCGTCACGCAACTGAACCGAAGTCTTGGGCACACCCGTCATACTGTTGTACACCGTCGCGCTGAGAACGGTAACGAAAGGTTGACTCTGATCGGTCGAATGTCTGGGCAGAACGTGAGGAATGAGGCAAGAGTGCAAGGAGGGGGGGGCAAAAGAGAGAGGAAGGGAAAAAGGGGAGAAACGCATTCGTAGAGCAACGGAACGTTCCCGTGTCGGAGGCGTATTGGAGCCGCACTGAAATGCGTTTAACGGCGGCGCGGCTGCAAGTGTCTGCCGTGGTGAACGTTACCTTTGACGGCTGCATTGGGCTTTGCCTTTGCTTTCGCTTTCGCTTTCGCTTTCCCGGATGTACGTAACGTTTGTTGATATGGTTCTGAGGAAGAGTGTATGACAGTGCCGTGCCGTCCATGTTCGTGTGCCCTCCCATTGTGTGTATGCTATTGTCTGTGTACTTGAATGATGTATGTAGGTGTTAGTGGACATGTTTTACCAGTGGGGGGAAATGGATCGTCGATAGTTGCCGTCACTCTGTCACGGTCGAGATGACGCACCCTCCGTACAGAAAGGTGTCGAGAAAGTGAGTGTGTGTGTGTGTGTGTGTGTGTGTGTGTGTGTGTGCGTGCGTGCGTCCGTGAATTGGCAGTGTTTGGAGGTGGGCGTGCCCTGCATGTGGCCCGGAAAAGGCTGTTCGTTAGGCGGTAGTGTTGTGTGGACAGGGGAGGGGCATGCGTAACGCTGCTGGCATGGCATTTCGGGAGATGGGAGGGGGCAAACGAGGAAACGAGGAGCGGCGGCCAAAGACGGGACGGGGAGGGGCGCGGTGTGGGTGGCTTGCGCCTGTGCTCGGCGTTGTGGTTTGTGCAAAAGAGGAGGAGAAAAACAATGTGAGTTGCCAGGGAGGGGAGCGGTGTTGTGTTGTGGTTGTCGTGGTGTAGCCGCAGACGCGGCTGTCAGTGAACGTGGCGAGACGGACGGATGCGCGGAGGGGCGGGGGCGGGGGCGGCGCATTTCGCCGGTGCCGTGCCGTGCCGTGCCGTGCCTGAAAGCCGCGTGGTCGCTGTGTTGTTGGTGGCGTGGGGGCGAGGAGAGTACCGTACGGGTGTGCTTGTGCGCCGGAAATGGCACACTGCGCCCGCCCGTCTTGGAGGCTGATGGCTGTGGTGTGGAAATGGGGCGCGGTGATGTTGAAGCACAGAAAAGAAACCAAGAAAACGGAAGGCGTGATGCGGCGGTGGTGGTGAGAGCGGGAAAAACAAAACAAAAGAAAAAAAACAACAAAAAAAAAGAAGGAAAAACAACAAGAAACAAAAAAGAAAACAAAAAGTCTATCAATATTAAAATGTAAATGGAAATGGAAATGGACCCAGGTATAACCTCCCTGCACAAATAGCAGAGAGTCCGATGATAATAAAAATGTGCCAGAATGTTAACGTCCCTACAAAACAAACCCAACGATAATATTAATGAAAGAGTGAACCGTATGTAACATTGCAACAGACATAATGAAACCTGATAAATTGTATAAGGGCAGCAGCCGTTGACCTTTGGCCCTGTATTCAGAATAAAAAGAGCCAAAGATCGTTACCCCAATGAAAAAGACACTGAAACACGTATGTAACATAGTAGCGATGGCGAGACATTGTAGCATCTGTGACCAGAGAGTTTGCGCTGGACTGCGCGAGTGTTGCGAGCGGTTCTCAGTCAGTCAGTCAGTCTGTGTAGTTGAGGGCTGTACTCTGTCAGTAGTCGTCGCGTGCAGTACGCTAATAGTCGTCATGCAGAGCGGTCGGTCAGTAGTAGCAGCCGAGTGCGGTTGTGTGATGTAGGCGGTCGGCAACACTGGTCAAGATGGTGAATAAGGTATACTGTTAATTAATATAATCATTAGATAATGAGAAATTGTATTTATTGTAATTATGCTCCAACAAGTTCCCCAATAATAATTTTTATTTCAAAAGCATTTTTCAAACATTTAATCTTTTATTGAACTAAAGAGTTCGTTCCACTTCTTTGAAGAAAAATGTCACTAAAATCACAAAAAAAGAGAATATTATTATTTGCAATGCAGTTCCTCCAAGCGCTGCGCAACAACCAGAGCAGAAATGTGACATCCATTTATTCGGAGGTAAGACTTTAATTCCGATTGTTTTGCACAGGGCCAAAGACCGATATTTCGGTTTAATTGAAGTTTCTTGTCACTGAACGGACTTTTTTAAATGTTGTGTGAAGACTTTATATTTGAGTCAGATTGCGAATTGCACATTGTTGTTGCCATTTTCAATACCTCTCATTGTGGGCGAGGTTACAATTAGCGCAATGTCCATTAGCATCCGTAAATAACATTGTCCATTATTTTAAATATTGCTGGGAGGTTACAACACACACACAAAACAAAAAACAAAAAGAAACAAAAAATTGCATTTATATCCGCTCCTCGATTGTAGATACCCCTTACACAGCTGTGTGCAATGAATGAGTGCTGGCTGGTAATTAATTGCACTCCTTGGAGGGAAATGCCATAGGAAGTAGTCTTTAAAAAGTGAATGTTTTTCGTTAAGAGACAAAAGTTACTTTAGAAAAAAAGTAATAGTGGGGCTTGTGTTGTTGAACAAAATAAGTACAATGAACATACGTTATCAGATTTGCGCAATGCAGCGTCACACCACCTCTTGATTATAACACAATATACTATACATCGTCCCGAACCGTGACCAGAGTCGCGAGACGAGCAGAGCACGCCGCCGACGCCCGCTCAGTACAACCGTCCACCCGCTACTACTGTCGACCGACTACTACCTCTCCCGACTCGCGCTACAATATATATAACAACTGTTCCTGGCGACCCGGTGCGTGCCACTACTGTCGTCTGGCGCGGTCCAAGCGCCGACTAGCAGCGATAAAGAACTCTCTGGTCAGACAGAGATGCTGTCATGCCTCGCCATCGCTCTGGTAATGAATACATACGTGTTGCAGCGTGCGTACCACCGGAACACGCAGTGGCGGAGCCAAAGACTGTGTTGTCGAGGTCGAGTGCGAGTGGGAAGAGAGGCAGCGTCGGCACGGAGATGCAAGCGAGCGCGAGACGCACGGGGGCTGCGGCGTGGCGCGTTTGCGGTCGGCGCCTTTGGTGGCAACGGCCGGGACAAGCAGCGGTGTATGGTGTGGTGCGGGGCGGACAGGGGCGGCGGTGGACGGGGAGGAGGCGGCGCGACGACGGCATGGGGGCGAAAACGGGACGGGGGACGGCGGATGTTGAGAGGCGTCACGCGCGGACAGGACACAGACACAGAGACACACAGAGTGGAAAGGGAGGGTGCGCGGTAGTAGTTGGGAATGTGCGTACCGTGCGGGATGGGAGTGGGCGAGGAACACGGTCGTGGCCCCTGTTTTGGGTGCGTGTGATGACGTCGGTGTGTTGTGGGAAGGGAAGGTGCTGTGGCGGCGGCGCGTAATGGGCGTAGGCCGAAAAGAGAAAGGAACGTGGGCAGTGTGTTGGCAAGCGTCGGTTCGACTGCGACGTTGATGGGCAGGGCAGGGCAAGGTTAATGGTGGTAGGAGTAGGCGTGTGGGCGCAAAAAATCTGCCGCTGCAGGCGGTGCCGTAACCGCCATGGCGGGAAGGAGAGAGGGCCAAAGAAAGAAAGAAAGAAGAAAAAAAAGGAGGGGGGGGGGGGGCGAAAGTGGAGAGGCGGTGGTGTGAGAAGGGCGGGGGCGGAAGGAAGGCAGGAAGGACAAGAGGCGAGGCGACGGCTTGCTTTGTGTATCGGTCGGTCTCTGGCTATGCTTCGTTTTCTGCAGCAGGGTCGGTGCGCGGCGTGGCTCGCGGCAGTGGGAACGCCTGGTGGCTGGACGGCCAGCAATGCGGTTGGATGGGCGGCCACAGCACCGCACCTGTGCCCGAGGAGGAGACGCTGGCGGCGGGCCCTGAGGTGAGGCCGGCTCGGCTGGGGCTGTGGATGTGTAGGTGTGCGCCGCTGCTGCAACAACGAGTAAAACGCGAGAAGAAGGGATGGCGGTAGAGAGGAAAAAAAAAAAAAAGGTCGTGTTGTGTTGATGCGCAGGCAGACGCGTACAGAGGGACGAGCCCGGTCTGCAGCAGGGTGTGGCCGTGCCGAGTGCAGAGCAGCGGCGGCTCGGTTCGGTTCGGCCCGGCCCGGCGGGCCGCGCTGTTGTCGCGGACGTGAGCGCCCCCTGGCGGGTGGCCGGAGGCGGCGCGGCGTGTTGGACGTGTGGCTGGTGGCAGTGCACAATTTGCGAGTGGCTGGCGGTGTGGTGTGGCGGTTGGCGCGTCGGGCGGCGGAGAGGTATGTGTTGCGGGCGCCCTTTGCTGCGCTGCGTCGTTGCGTGTGCCGTACAGGGCGGGCGCTTGTCGACTGTGTGGGCGGTGTGGCGAATTGGCGTGAAACGGCTGCCGAGAGGTGTGTGGTAGCGAGCCGGTCGGTGGTGTCAGTGCGAAGGGGAATGTGCGTGCGTTTGGCGGTTTCGGTGTGCTTTTTGCGGCGTGAGAGTGGGAATTAGTGGGGCCGGCTGTTGTGTTGGTTCCTTGTGTCTTGTGTCGCGTAGCTTGATGGCAACGTGGAAGGACGCCGGTTTCGTTTCGAGCCTTGCGTGTGGTTGTCGACGTTGACTGGTTGGCGTGTGCCGATGCACGTGCATGTGTGGGTCGCGAGTGCGTTTTTGGCTGGCTGTGTGTGTGTGTGTGTGTGTGTTTTGGGGGGGAAGGGGGAGGCGGTGGTGAAAGTGCAGTCGTTGCCACGGGCGTCGTCGGGTGGGGCTGGGGCTGTGCGTCGTGGCGGAAAGGTGGTAGGTTGAGGGAAGCGAGCCCGTCGTTGACGGTGTCGCGTGAGTTGTGAATCGAGTGGGGCGCGGGGCGCGGGACAGGAGCAGCGTGCCGCTGCGTCGTGGTCGTCAGCAGAGGCTGTGCGTGTGCTTGTCCTTTTTGTGGGCGGTTCGTGCGAGGCGTTTTTGTTTTGTGTTGCCCTAGTTGTTAGTTTATTTTGTTTGTGTTTGTTATTTTGAGACGACGACTGGTTGGTGGCGTGCGCGCGAAGTGGCGGTGTGCGCTTCCCGTGTCGTTTGTGTTGTTTGGTTTTTTTGTTTTTGTGTGTTTTTTTTTTTTTTTTTTTTTGCACTGGGCCCCGGTGGGTGGGTGCGTGTGTGTCGATTGCCGGCTGGCGAGAGGTGCGCCATCGGCGGGGTGGGTCGCCGGCACAAGTAGAGGCGGCGGCGTTGTTGCTGTTGTTGTGTGGTGTTTGTTTTGTTCGGCTGTGTCGGCGAGCTGTGTTGCGGTGCGTGTGAATGGTGGTGCAAAAGTGCTGGCGTTGGGGCTGCGACTGCGACGGCGGCGAGCCGCGGGCGCGCCATTGATAGTGATGTTGTGAACAGCGGCTGTGTACGGTAGTGGTGTTGTTGTAGCACGACGTGCATCCGGGCCGGCGCGGAAAGCGCAGTTGCGGGCGGTTGCCCTTCGGTGCCAGCCATGTCGCGTGAGCGGCGGGTTGCTCTGGTGTCGACACGTGGTGCTCTGGGTTGTTGTGTGGTGCCCTTTGGCCGGTGGGGGTGGTTCGCGTGTGTCTCGTTCGCGCTCGGTGTCTGGTCGTGGTCGTGGTCGTGCTGCTCCCCCGTCTGTCGGCGGTTTCCGACGTCGTCTGTACGTTTTTGTTCGTTTGCGGCGTGCCTGCCGACGTCGTCCCGTCGCGACCTTTCAACCGAAAGTGTGGCGCCCGAAGGTGAACGAACGTAACCCTGACCTCGGCGCTTTACGCTGAGCCGAGCGAACCGAACCGAACCTAACGTGTGGTGTGGCGAGGTGAGCTCAGCCTGTGAGCCCCTAACGTCTACGTAAGGTAAGCTGTCCGGCTCACGCCTCACGTTTGAACGCTTTTGTAACCTACGTTTGACGCTTCTTAACCTAGCACTGACCCCTTAACCTAACGTGTAACCTAACCTAACCTAACCTAACCTAACCTAACCTCTGACGCCTGACGTGTTTGAATGCTTAACCTAAGTTTGACGCTTAACCTAACCCAAGTCCCCTTAACCTAACCCACGTCCACCTAACCTAACCTAACGTAGACGTGTAAACGTAATGTGTAACGCGTAACGTGTAAGGTCGGCTGTCGTGTGTGCTTGACGGCAGATTGGGTTGGTCTGTAGATTCGGATTGCGGTTTGCCTCGGTCGAGGGGTTGGGTCGGAAGCGGCGAGGGGCGGCGGCGCCTGTTGCGCAGGCGGCGTCCGTTTGCGGCGGGCAATTGTTGAGAAACGGCTGTGAATGTTGGCGGGCGAGAGGAGGAGGACGGCGCGCGATGTGGCCCGACGGCTGCGGGCCGATCGGGAAACGGCGGGAGGGCGACGGAAGGCGATGGGGCGGCGGAGGCGCGTTTGCACGGCCGTCATCGCCGCACGCCTCGGCTTGTGTGGCTGTGGCGCCGGCCGCGCTGGCCGGGCTGCCGCGGCGACGGTGTGGGAGTTTTGCCGAAGGTTTGGCCATTGTGGCGGGTCGTCGGCTGGGGCTGTGGGGGCGGCATTTGGGCGGGGGCGGCGATTCTCGGCGGGCCGACCCAGGCTGTAGCGCGCGGTAGCTGCAGTTTGGCCGTGGTTTGCGGCGCTGCCGTGGCGACTGGTTGGCGACTGTGGTGTGGCTGTGTGTAGCCCCATCCTCGGTGGTTTGAAAGGCGCGGGCGGTTGTGGCGCAGGTTTGGGGCTGCTCCGCACAGGCTGTCGGACGTTGGGCGGTAGCAAGCGCGGGAGGCGCGGCGCGGCGGCGCGCAGAGTGGCGGCCGCTCTCTCGGCCGTCCGCGCCCGCCCGCGACACTGGCTGGGCCTTGTGATTCTCTGCTCTTGTGCTTGCGTGCCTGCCGTCCCGCTCGCTCTCGCTGTGTGTTACGCGCGTCGTCGAAATGGCAGATCAGGCGGCTACGAACGAGACTGCTGCGGCACCCGCCGCCACCGGCACTACGAAGAAGGCCAAGTCTGCGTCGTCTGCGAAGAAGCCGCGCGCCAAGCCTGCGCACCCGCGCACCTCTGAGATGGTGACGGCCGCCATCAAGAGTCTGAAGGAGCGCGGCGGGTCGTCGCTGCAGGCGATCAAGAAGTACATAGCCGCGCACTACAAGCTGGACGCGGAGAAGCTGGCGCCGTTTATCAAGAAGTACCTCAAGTCGGCCGTCGTGGCGGGCGAGCTGGTGCAGACGAAGGGGAAGGGCGCGTCCGGCTCGTTCAAGCTTGCCGGCGCCGGCGGCGGGGGGGCGGCCGAGGGCGGCAAGGCTCGTGCTGGCGGTGCCAAGAAGAAGCGCGCCGCTCCGGCCAGCAAGGAGAAGAAGGGCGCCCGTGCGGCCGGCGCAAAGAAGGCTGGTGGCGTGAAGGCGGCGACCGGTCGGAAGGCGGGCGCCGCCAAGAAGGCGTCTGCGGCGTCGGCCGCTCCCGCGGGTGCGAAGAAGGCGGCTGCGGCCAAGCCGGCCAAGGCCAAGTCGCCGTCGAAGGCGAAGAAGGCCGCCAAGGTTCCGACGAAGAAGCCGAAGGCGCCGCGCCCGAAGAAGGCGACGACGCCGTCTAAGGCGAAGGCTTCGCCCAAGAAGAAGAAGTAGAGTAGAGGAGAAAGAGATGGGAAAGGAAGGGTTTGGCGCTTGACTCCGTCGTCCCCACCCCCCGTCGTCGTCTAGTGGCGCGCAAGAGACGCGCGGCCCAAAACGGCCCTTCTCAGGGCCATCAAAGCACGTCGGGGAAGGTTTTGATTGTCGTGTTGCGTTTGGTGTGGGTGTCTGTCTGGCGTTTCTGTATGCCCGTGGGGATGCTGTTTGCGTGCCGTGGTGGTTGGATTGCGGGGGTCGGTGGCGGGTGTGGGCGGCGGTAGCGGTAAGCGGTGTTGTTGTTGTTGTTGTTGTCGTGGTTGATTGTCGCCGTGTTTGTTTTGTGGCGGCGGCCGACGGTTGGTTTTCTGTCACGTTGTTTTGTTTGAATACGTTGGTTGGCTTGCCTGCGTTCGTTCTTCTCGGATGTCTGTCTTGTCGAGTCGTGTCTGGTCTTTGTTTTGTTCCTTTGTGTGTGTGTGTGTTATGTTTTGCAACGGGGGGGCACGTTGAGATGCGGAAGGAGTCGGCGGGGATTTCGGTGGCGTGTAGAGCGAGCGAGCGCGCCTGCCTGGCCGTTGGCCGTCGGAGTGGAGTGCGGGTTTTTTTTGTTTTCGAAACGAAAGCGGCGGCCGGCCAGCCACCCGTGCGGTGTGACGTCGGCCGTTGGGTATTGTGCGCTTTGAGCGCCGGGGAGGGATGATGTGTGATTGTTGCGCGCTGCTAGCAGGCAGGCAGAGTGAGCGGGTGTGGCGGACGGACGGGAAGTGGTGGTTTTTGTTTTTGGGTTGCGGGGCGAGAGGCAGGCGACCGACAAAGTTTGCTCGCGACGGAGAGATGTTAGTGGCCCTGAAAAGGGCCGTTTTTGTTTGTGCGGTGCGGTGCCGCGGCGCGGTTTAGGCGCGCTCGCCGCGGATGCGGCGCGCGAGCTGGATGTCCTTGGGCATGATGGTGACGCGCTTGGCGTGGATTGCGCACAGGTTGGTGTCTTCGAAGAGGCCGACGAGGTAGGCCTCGCTGGCCTCCTGCAGGGCCATGACTGCGGAGCTCTGGAAGCGCAGGTCGGTCTTGAAGTCCTGGGCGATCTCGCGCACTAGGCGCTGGAATGGCAGCTTGCGGATGAGCAGCTCTGTGCTCTTCTGGTAGCGCCTGATTTCTCGCAGGGCGACGGTGCCCGGCCTGTAGCGGTGGGGCTTCTTGACGCCTCCGGTGGCGGGCGCGCTCTTCCTCGCCGCCTTGGTGGCGAGCTGTTTGCGCGGCGCCTTTCCGCCGGTGGACTTGCGGGCCGTTTGCTTTGTGCGGGCCATGGCGGTAGCGGTAGCGGTAGCGGAGCGGCGTGCGTGGAGGTTAGGTGCGGCGCGGCGTCCGGTGCTGCCTTGACAACGGGCCCGCGCGCCTCCGTGCTGCGCTTATATGCCCTCGGTTGCGCGTGGTGGGGGGAGGGCGGGCCAGAGTCTATATAGGGGGGCGGCGGGCGCGCTGGGCGCAGACCGTAGCCGACTCGCCAGCCGCTGCAGCTGCTGTTTGTGCACGTTTTGCTTTGCCCGAGGAAGGAAGGATGACAGGCCGCGGCAAGGGAGGAAAGGGGCTCGGCAAGGGTGGCGCCAAGCGGCACCGCAAGGTGTTGCGCGACAACATCCAGGGCATCACGAAGCCCGCCATCCGCCGCCTGGCTCGCAGGGGCGGCGTGAAGCGCATCTCTGGTCTGATCTACGAGGAGACCCGCGGGGTGCTGAAGGTGTTCCTGGAGAACGTGATCCGCGACGCGGTGACGTACACTGAGCACGCCAAGCGCAAGACTGTGACGGCCATGGACGTGGTGTACGCCCTGAAGAGGCAGGGGCGCACCCTGTACGGTTTCGGCGGTTAGGCTGCGTCGCAGCGGGCGCTGGCCTTCCCGCGGCCGTGCTTGTGGGTGGGAGAGACTAGAAAACGGCCCTTTTCAGGGCCACCACACTGTTCGGAAGTTGAAAAGTGCGAAAGAGTCTGTGTTGTTGCTGCGTGTGTGCGCGCTGTGTTGTTTGTTTGTTTGTTTCTTTCTTTCCGTTTGAGCGACGTGATGTGACTGGGAGGGGAGAAGGAAAGGAAACGTGTCATGTGGCTGGCTGTGTGTGGAGCTGCTTCGTTTGTGTGTCTTTGTATCGATCGCGACGGAGATGGCGGGCGGGCTGTGTGTTGTTGTGCGAGAGGCGGTGATTATTTGCTTGCGTGGTTTGTCTCTGTGTGTTTGTTTGCGGCGGCGTTGGGGTTTCCGAGGCAAGGCGTGTGGGCATAGGCGGCCGGATCAGCTGTTTCGTTCGTGTCGACGGCCGTTGCGCGCGGGAGTGGAGGGCGGTGTGTCGACACGCCTCCCTTTAACAATGGTCATTATTGCTGCCGTTGTCGGTTTGGAAGGCGACTGCGACGGTGCAAAATGTGTGCGTGTGTGTGTGTGTTGGGCCACACGGGCTGTGTGGACGACAAGATGGCGGACGTGCGCCGGCGGCGGCTGTGCTGTGACAGTGCAAAGTTAAAACAAAACAAGGTGCGGCGAGGACGACTGAAATTTTGCTTTGGACGTAGGTTTGTGTGGTGGCCCTGAAAAGGGCCGATTGTTGTGGGCCGAGCCGGCAAAGCGCGTTGCGTGCAGGGGAGCACGCGGCGCTGCGATTGCCTGGCCTCCTTTAGGCCTTCTTCTCGGTCTTCTTTGGCAGCAGGACGGCCTGGATGTTGGGCAGGACACCACCCTGTGCGATGGTGACGCCCGACAGGAGCTTGTTGAGCTCCTCGTCGTTGCGGATGGCAAGCTGCAGGTGGCGCGGGATGATGCGCGTCTTCTTGTTGTCGCGGGCCGCGTTTCCGGCCAGCTCGAGCACCTCAGCCGCGAGGTACTCCATGACGGCGGCGAGGTAGACGGGCGCCCCGGCGCCGACGCGCTCTGCGTAGTTTCCCTTGCGCAGGAGGCGGTGGATTCTGCCGACCGGGAACTGGAGCCCAGCCCTGCTTGAGCGGGACTTTGACTTGCCCTTGACTTTGCCTCCCTTTCCGCGTCCGGACATGGCGATGGGCTAGCGACGGTGCACACGAAACGGAAACGAAAACGACCGGTGCGAGCGGCAGCGAGTCGAGCAGCGGAGTGCGTGCCGGCGCAGCCGGGGTGGGGGTGCTTTATGGGCTCGGGTGCGGCGGCCGGTTGCGCGCGCGCCCCATTGGTCGGCGGCCGCAACAGGGCGAGCTGGTAAAGGTGCGGCGGCGGCTGGCGGCGGGTGCCACTGTGTGGGGAGACGCTGACTAGAGCGGAGCGCTTGCTACTGGTGTTGCTGCTGCCGTACGTTGGTTGGAGATGCCGCCCAAGACTAGCGGGAAGGCCGCCAAGAAGGCTGGCAAGGCGCAGAAGAACATTTCGAAGGGCGACAAGAAGAAGAAGCGCAAGAGGAAGGAGAGCTATGCCATCTACATCTACAAGGTGCTGAAGCAGGTGCACCCTGACACGGGCATCTCGTCGAAGGCGATGAGCATCATGAACAGCTTCGTGAACGACATTTTCGAGCGCATTGCGGCCGAGGCTTCTCGCCTGGCGCACTACAACAAGCGCTCGACCATCACGTCCCGCGAGATCCAGACCGCTGTGCGGCTGTTGCTGCCTGGCGAGCTGGCCAAGCACGCCGTGAGCGAGGGCACGAAGGCGGTGACCAAGTACACGAGCTCCAAGTAAGGAGGTGGCTCTGGAATGGAAGGAAGGATGGAGAAGGCTCCTCCGTTGCGAGAGCGGCGAAACGGCCCTTTTCAGGGCCACCAACTTGCCTTTTGCGGGAAGGGCGGAATTGTTGTTGTTGTTGTTGTTTGTGTGGACGGCTGTGATGTATGTGTGCATTTTGATTGTGGGTGGGGGGGCGCGTCAAAGCGTGTTGCGCGGGGTACGGCCACGAGGTTGGTCGCCGTGGCGTGGAATGGTGGCACGCCTCGTTGGCGTGGTTTTTGACCCATTGGTGTTGTTGGGGTGTGTGTGTGTTTGTGTGTTACCCGTCTGCGAGGGGGGACAGTGCGATCGGCGACTTTTGTGTCACCGTAACGACGGCCGTTTGCGGGTTTGTTTTTTTGCACATCATACATGGCGAGGGTGAAATGTGAAATGTTTTTGTTTGGTTTGTTTTTGCCGCCCACTATTCCCTTTGCTGTACGCCGAGTTTGACAATGGTGCGACGTAACTGCAGCGTGGAGGTGTGTGAGTGACGTTGAAATGAACGTGCCATTAAGACGCATTGTTGTTGTATTGTACTGTACGTGTACGGCGACACGCACGATGATGTACCATTCGACTCTGATGTTTGATAGCCGTGTCTGACTGATTGCGTACGACGCACGCACACCGATGTCGTCATTCAAGATGCACGCTAGACGGCGGCGGCGGCGGCGGCGCCGGTCGTTTGTTTGGCGAATGTCTGTACACGTGTTTGTCTGTGTCCATCCGGTATGTATGTATTTGTTTGTTTGTTTGAAAGTGTTTTGTGTGTCGGTGACGTGGTCCGATCCGTCGCCCCCTGAGTAACTGTCGATCGGCGCGATAGACCGGCGTCACGCAACTGAACCGAAGTCTTGGGCACACCCGTCATACTGTTGTACACCGTCGCGCTGAGAACGGTAACGAAAGGTTGACTCTGATCGGTCGAATGTCTGGGCAGAACGTGAGGAATGAGGCAAGAGTGCAAGGAGGGGGGGGCAAAAGAGAGAGGAAGGGAAAAAGGGGAGAAACGCATTCGTAGAGCAACGGAACGTTCCCGTGTCGGAGGCGTATTGGAGCCGCACTGAAATGCGTTTAACGGCGGCGCGGCTGCAAGTGTCTGCCGTGGTGAACGTTACCTTTGACGGCTGCATTGGGCTTTGCCTTTGCTTTCGCTTTCGCTTTCGCTTTCCCGGATGTACGTAACGTTTGTTGATATGGTTCTGAGGAAGAGTGTATGACAGTGCCGTGCCGTCCATGTTCGTGTGCCCTCCCATTGTGTGTATGCTATTGTCTGTGTACTTGAATGATGTATGTAGGTGTTAGTGGACATGTTTTACCAGTGGGGGGAAATGGATCGTCGATAGTTGCCGTCACTCTGTCACGGTCGAGATGACGCACCCTCCGTACAGAAAGGTGTCGAGAAAGTGAGTGTGTGTGTGTGTGTGTGTGTGTGTGTGTGTGTGTGCGTGCGTGCGTCCGTGAATTGGCAGTGTTTGGAGGTGGGCGTGCCCTGCATGTGGCCCGGAAAAGGCTGTTCGTTAGGCGGTAGTGTTGTGTGGACAGGGGAGGGGCATGCGTAACGCTGCTGGCATGGCATTTCGGGAGATGGGAGGGGGCAAACGAGGAAACGAGGAGCGGCGGCCAAAGACGGGACGGGGAGGGGCGCGGTGTGGGTGGCTTGCGCCTGTGCTCGGCGTTGTGGTTTGTGCAAAAGAGGAGGAGAAAAACAATGTGAGTTGCCAGGGAGGGGAGCGGTGTTGTGTTGTGGTTGTCGTGGTGTAGCCGCAGACGCGGCTGTCAGTGAACGTGGCGAGACGGACGGATGCGCGGAGGGGCGGGGGCGGGGGCGGCGCATTTCGCCGGTGCCGTGCCGTGCCGTGCCGTGCCTGAAAGCCGCGTGGTCGCTGTGTTGTTGGTGGCGTGGGGGCGAGGAGAGTACCGTACGGGTGTGCTTGTGCGCCGGAAATGGCACACTGCGCCCGCCCGTCTTGGAGGCTGATGGCTGTGGTGTGGAAATGGGGCGCGGTGATGTTGAAGCACAGAAAAGAAACCAAGAAAACGGAAGGCGTGATGCGGCGGTGGTGGTGAGAGCGGGAAAAACAAAACAAAAGAAAAAAAACAACAAAAAAAAAGAAGGAAAAACAACAAGAAACAAAAAAGAAAACAAAAAGTCTATCAATATTAAAATGTAAATGGAAATGGAAATGGACCCAGGTATAACCTCCCTGCACAAATAGCAGAGAGTCCGATGATAATAAAAATGTGCCAGAATGTTAACGTCCCTACAAAACAAACCCAACGATAATATTAATGAAAGAGTGAACCGTATGTAACATTGCAACAGACATAATGAAACCTGATAAATTGTATAAGGGCAGCAGCCGTTGACCTTTGGCCCTGTATTCAGAATAAAAAGAGCCAAAGATCGTTACCCCAATGAAAAAGACACTGAAACACGTATGTAACATAGTAGCGATGGCGAGACATTGTAGCATCTGTGACCAGAGAGTTTGCGCTGGACTGCGCGAGTGTTGCGAGCGGTTCTCAGTCAGTCAGTCAGTCTGTGTAGTTGAGGGCTGTACTCTGTCAGTAGTCGTCGCGTGCAGTACGCTAATAGTCGTCATGCAGAGCGGTCGGTCAGTAGTAGCAGCCGAGTGCGGTTGTGTGATGTAGGCGGTCGGCAACACTGGTCAAGATGGTGAATAAGGTATACTGTTAATTAATATAATCATTAGATAATGAGAAATTGTATTTATTGTAATTATGCTCCAACAAGTTCCCCAATAATAATTTTTATTTCAAAAGCATTTTTCAAACATTTAATCTTTTATTGAACTAAAGAGTTCGTTCCACTTCTTTGAAGAAAAATGTCACTAAAATCACAAAAAAAGAGAATATTATTATTTGCAATGCAGTTCCTCCAAGCGCTGCGCAACAACCAGAGCAGAAATGTGACATCCATTTATTCGGAGGTAAGACTTTAATTCCGATTGTTTTGCACAGGGCCAAAGACCGATATTTCGGTTTAATTGAAGTTTCTTGTCACTGAACGGACTTTTTTAAATGTTGTGTGAAGACTTTATATTTGAGTCAGATTGCGAATTGCACATTGTTGTTGCCATTTTCAATACCTCTCATTGTGGGCGAGGTTACAATTAGCGCAATGTCCATTAGCATCCGTAAATAACATTGTCCATTATTTTAAATATTGCTGGGAGGTTACAACACACACACAAAACAAAAAACAAAAAGAAACAAAAAATTGCATTTATATCCGCTCCTCGATTGTAGATACCCCTTACACAGCTGTGTGCAATGAATGAGTGCTGGCTGGTAATTAATTGCACTCCTTGGAGGGAAATGCCATAGGAAGTAGTCTTTAAAAAGTGAATGTTTTTCGTTAAGAGACAAAAGTTACTTTAGAAAAAAAGTAATAGTGGGGCTTGTGTTGTTGAACAAAATAAGTACAATGAACATACGTTATCAGATTTGCGCAATGCAGCGTCACACCACCTCTTGATTATAACACAATATACTATACATCGTCCCGAACCGTGACCAGAGTCGCGAGACGAGCAGAGCACGCCGCCGACGCCCGCTCAGTACAACCGTCCACCCGCTACTACTGTCGACCGACTACTACCTCTCCCGACTCGCGCTACAATATATATAACAACTGTTCCTGGCGACCCGGTGCGTGCCACTACTGTCGTCTGGCGCGGTCCAAGCGCCGACTAGCAGCGATAAAGAACTCTCTGGTCAGACAGAGATGCTGTCATGCCTCGCCATCGCTCTGGTAATGAATACATACGTGTTGCAGCGTGCGTACCACCGGAACACGCAGTGGCGGAGCCAAAGACTGTGTTGTCGAGGTCGAGTGCGAGTGGGAAGAGAGGCAGCGTCGGCACGGAGATGCAAGCGAGCGCGAGACGCACGGGGGCTGCGGCGTGGCGCGTTTGCGGTCGGCGCCTTTGGTGGCAACGGCCGGGACAAGCAGCGGTGTATGGTGTGGTGCGGGGCGGACAGGGGCGGCGGTGGACGGGGAGGAGGCGGCGCGACGACGGCATGGGGGCGAAAACGGGACGGGGGACGGCGGATGTTGAGAGGCGTCACGCGCGGACAGGACACAGACACAGAGACACACAGAGTGGAAAGGGAGGGTGCGCGGTAGTAGTTGGGAATGTGCGTACCGTGCGGGATGGGAGTGGGCGAGGAACACGGTCGTGGCCCCTGTTTTGGGTGCGTGTGATGACGTCGGTGTGTTGTGGGAAGGAAGGTGCTGTGGCGGCGGCGCGTAATGGGCGTAGGCCGAAAAGAGAAAGGAACGTGGGCAGTGTGTTGGCAAGCGTCGGTTCGACTGCGACGTTGATGGGCAGGGCAGGGCAAGGTTAATGGTGGTAGGAGTAGGCGTGTGGGCGCAAAAAATCTGCCGCTGCAGGCGGTGCCGTAACCGCCATGGCGGGAAGGAGAGAGGGCCAAAGAAAGAAAGAAAGAAGAAAAAAAAGGAGGGGGGGGGGGGGCGAAAGTGGAGAGGCGGTGGTGTGAGAAGGGCGGGGGCGGAAGGAAGGCAGGAAGGACAAGAGGCGAGGCGACGGCTTGCTTTGTGTATCGGTCGGTCTCTGGCTATGCTTCGTTTTCTGCAGCAGGGTCGGTGCGCGGCGTGGCTCGCGGCAGTGGGAACGCCTGGTGGCTGGACGGCCAGCAATGCGGTTGGATGGGCGGCCACAGCACCGCACCTGTGCCCGAGGAGGAGACGCTGGCGGCGGGCCCTGAGGTGAGGCCGGCTCGGCTGGGCTGTGGATGTGTAGGTGTGCGCCGCTGCTGCAACAACGAGTAAAACGCGAGAAGAAGGGATGGCGGTAGAGAGGAAAAAAAAAAAAAAGGTCGTGTTGTGTTGATGCGCAGGCAGACGCGTACAGAG
>NW_025725807.1:0-5000 GCF_021461395.2 Schistocerca americana
AGTGTTCTTGTGCTCAGCACCGCCAGTTCTCGGGGTCGGAAGCCTAAGGCGGCGAGATCCCTCGCCGACGCTGGAGACCATACACCCCTCCAGTTCAACGTCGCGGTGGACACAATCACCTCCTCAACGTCACGGTGCAGGTTGGAGATGGCACGCCGGATGGACGGCGTGTCGTAGTAGGCCGCCTTCTGGGAGTGACACCAGTCGAGCCGGAGGTGGTCTCCGACTATCTGGGCGTCGACCACGCGGGCGATGCCGTCTTTGACCGCCACCACGTCAGGCTTGCGGATGCCCTCAGGTGTTCGGAGGTGGGGCTCCACAGAGACATTGAAGCCCCTCTGCGCGAGTCCACGGGCGACATAACGCACTACAGCGTCATGGCGCTTGACCCGGGACCCGTGCGTCCTAAAGCAAGCCTGAAGTACGTGGTTGGCGGTCTCCACGGCCTGGCACCCCGCGCGGCATCTGGTGTCCGCCTCCCGCCCGCGACTGCGCCGTGCCTTCGTAGGGAAGGCGTTGATGCGGGCGCGGAGGGCGTCGATGTATTCACGCCCAGATAGCAGGCGACTGGTGTCGGCGACCCACTGATGTTGGCCACTGACGGCGGCAGAAGATGACAGTGCCGCACCGTCAATGGCGATGTGTAGGCGCGCCGCCCACATTTCCCCAACCTGCGTTGACGATTTGAGGAGGTGGCCCTCCCACATTAGGTGGCGCTCCAGCACCTCGATCTCACGCTGTACCTCATCCATGCCTACACCGTCGCAGGCTGGCCCTATCTTCTTCAGCGCCAGGAGACGGGACCGACGGAGGGTCGGACCCATCCATCGGCAAGATGGAATGCCGAGGCCCCCCTGGGCAACAGGAGCGTGGAAGTATCCCAGGGGGGTGTCCGTCGGAAGGCGGAACCATCTCCTGACGGCGGCCCGGATGGTAACGTCGGCCGACTTCAATGCACCCACCCGGGTGCGGCTGAGGGCCAGCCCGTGGTACAGGCCAGGGAGAAGTACGTTGGTGAGAGCGTGGAGGCGCTGTTGCGGCTTCAGCGGAGCTCGGGAGATGACGTCAAGCTGCTCCACCAGGTGGCTACGTGGATTGAAGACACAGCGACCCGCCGTGGAAAATTGCAGCCCCAGGTACCGGAAGGTTTCACCCACACGCAGGGCAGGCATGGTGGTATTGCCTGCTGTGAAGGTGACATTGCTGTCCACCTTCACCTTCTTCTCGCGCCCTGACGCGACTAAGGCGAGGGTGAAACACTTCCGGGCGTTGATCTGCAGCCCCAGGTGGGCGAGGGCTGCGGTAGCTGCGTCGATGAGGGACTGCAAGCCCCTCGGGGTCGCTGCAAACAGCAAGACGTCATCTGCAAAGGCCGCAGCGTTGACTCTGCGACCGAGGATCCGAGCTCCGATGTGGGAGGGCAGTTGGCCTAAAACGTAGTCCACCGCAAAGTTGAACAGGAGGGGGGAGAGGGGATCGCCCTGGCGAACGCCCCGTGCTGGCTGCACAGACACGCCCACGCCGGCGCCGTCCGCTATCACTGTCGTGCTGCCCTCGTAGCACCGCTCGACATACTCGACAAAGCAATCCGGCAGGCCATGCGCCTTCAGCACGGGGCGAAGGGCAGCATGATCTACCGAATCGAATGCCTTAGATACGTCGATCGATGCCACAAAGACAGAGCGGCAGGAGCGAACTGCGTCGGTGAGAGCAGTGTCCAAGATGAAGGTATTTTCCAACATCCCATCCCGAGGGATGAATGCCCGCTGACGTTCGTCCACAGCACAAGCGCGCATCAGGCGTGACGCGAGAACCTTGTGAAAGGTCCGCGCCAACACCGAGCAGACCGTAATGGGGCGAAAGTCAGCGGGGGATGTTGGTGCAGCCGTTTTCGGGAGAAGGGACGTCCGCGCGCGAAGCAGGCGTTCCGGAAGGGCGCGGGCCAGAAGGAAGAGATTCATCACTTTCACCAGGACTTCGTGCGGCAGACGCCGCAACTCCGCTGGGGTAAGGCCGTCCGGCCCGGCTGCTGATCCCCTGGGCGGCAACGCGGCGGCGACCTCCTCATGTGTGACCGGCCCCCATATGCACTCGAGAGCGACAGGCTCTGAGTGCGGGAGGAGGCGGTCACGAATGAAGCCCGCGGTGGAGATGGGCTTCTTGGTGAAGAGGTCCGCCCAGAAGTCCAGCAGACCAGGGATGGCAGGTGGCGGCTGGAGCAGGGTGCCATCCAAGAGGCCGCGCACGCAACGCGCACGCGACCGTCGGAAGGCATCCTGCGTTCTCGCGTACTCCCAGCGGCGCCGCTTGCGCTTCTGCGTCGGCGGCGCGGCAGGCGGCCGCTTCGATGGTTGGCGCGGCCGCTGTGTCCTGGTGATCGATCTCTCCCCTCTGGACCCGACCGACGCAAGGGCATCCGGGAGCATGCCCAGGATGACATCGGGCGGCGTGCCCCGCCCCAGACCGATGACACGATCCAGGGCAGAGAAACGCTGGGCGGAAGCGGGTAGCCCCGCCAGATGCTCCCAGATGGCGGCGTCAGTCGGCCCCTCCGGCGGCGGCCCGGTGGTGTCGGCCGCGAAGTCCTCGGCTGCGTCGACGGGCGGCGCAGCGGCCTCGCCCGCGTCAGGCAGCGGGCTCGCCGCTCCCCGGCGGGACGCCGGCTCTTCCCCCCGACCGATCTCAAGCGCCTCCATGAATTGGCGGACAAGCTGCTTGTGGGCAGCTTGCCGCCGTCGGCACTTGATTGCCTCAAGCGTTCGGTCGGGGAACATCCTGATGAGCTCTTGATTTACAAAGAAGAACCGGGCGTCCCTCTCGAGGAACAGTTCGGCCTCTGCCTTGGCGAGCGACAGGACTTCTTCCTCCGTCCACCTCGCGCGATGCCTCTCCGTGACGATCTCCGCGTTGGCGGCCGCAAGATGTTGGCGGCGGCGATGGACCCCGAGACCGTTCTTGGTTGTAAAGCTGCGGTGGCACTCACTACAGGTATACATAGCTGCAAAAGTTACAAGATTTTCGGCACGGCCGGTTGGCCGGCTAGGTGCTGGGGGAGTTGGGGTGGCACCTTCAGCGGAAGGGCCACCACTTATTCTCTGCTTACTGCCCCCAACTAAAAAAGGGATAGTGCGAGGGGGGGCTGGTAACCCCCCCAAGCCCCTGGTGCGGTCTTCCACTCTGCGAAATCAGCGGGCCCACGAGAAGGGGAGAAGACCGCAGGAGAGGAGAGGCTAAGAGGGCTAGGCCCATGTATTGCGCATCACTCTCCCTGTAACTATAACCCAAGGAAGGCACCTCGCAGCAGCAGCACGACTACATCAAGACCGCACTTCGAGAAGCCAAGTCCGGATGCAGCCACACCGCCGCCACTTGGCCACCTTAAGAGAGTCTAAGAGAGTCATAGTTACTCCCGCCGTTTACCCGCGCTTGCTTGAATTTCTTCACGTTGACATTCAGAGCACTGGGCAGAAATCACATTGCGTCAACACCCGCTAGGGCCATCGCAATGCTTTGTTTTAATTAGACAGTCGGATTCCCCCAGTCCGTGCCAGTTCTGAGTTGATCGTTGAATGGCGGCCGAAGAGAATCCGCGCACCCGCGCGCCCCCGGAGGAGCACGCTAAGGCGGACGCGGCCTCGCAGCAAGGAAGATCCGTGGGAGGCCAAGGCACGGGACCGAGCTCGGATCCTGCACGCAGGTTGAAGCACCGGGGCGCGAACGCCGCGCAGGCGCGCGCATCCTGCACCGCCGGCCAGCACGAGGCCAACCAACGGCGAGAGCAGACCACGCCCGCGCTAAACGCCCGCACTTACCGGCACCCCTACGGCACTCACCTCGCCCAGGCCCGGCACGTTAGCGCTGACCCACTTCCCGACCAAGCCCGACACGCCCCGATCCTCAGAGCCAATCCTTATCCCGAAGTTACGGATCCAATTTGCCGACTTCCCTTACCTACATTATTCTATCGACTAGAGGCTCTTCACCTTGGAGACCTGCTGCGGATATGGGTACGAACCGGCGCGACACCTCCACGTGGCCCTCTCCCGGATTTTCAAGGTCCGAGGGGAAGATCGGGACACCGCCGCAACTGCGGTGCTCTTCGCGTTCCAAACCCTATCTCCCTGCTAGAGGATTCCAGGGAACTCGAACGCTCATGCAGAAAAGAAAACTCTTCCCCGATCTCCCGACGGCGTCTCCGGGTCCTTTTGGGTTACCCCGACGAGCATCTCTAAAAGAGGGGCCCGACTTGTATCGGTTCCGCTGCCGGGTTCCGGAATAGGAACCGGATTCCCTTTCGCCCAACGGGGGCCAGCACAAAGTGCATCATGCTATGACGGCCCCCATCAACATCGGATTTCTCCTAGGGCTTAGGATCGACTGACTCGTGTGCAACGGCTGTTCACACGAAACCCTTCTCCGCGTCAGCCCTCCAGGGCCTCGCTGGAGTATTTGCTACTACCACCAAGATCTGCACCGACGGCGGCTCCAGGCAGGCTCACGCCCAGACCCTTCTGCGCCCACCGCCGCGACCCTCCTACTCGTCAGGGCTTCGCGGCCGGCCGCAAGGACCGGCCATGACTGCCAGACTGACGGCCGAGTATAGGCACGACGCTTCAGCGCCATCCATTTTCAGGGCTAGTTGCTTCGGCAGGTGAGTTGTTACACACTCCTTAGCGGATTCCGACTTCCATGGCCACCGTCCTGCTGTCTTAAGCAACCAACGCCTTTCATGGTTTCCCATGAGCGTCGATTCGGGCGCCTTAACTCGGCGTTTGGTTCATCCCACAGCGCCAGTTCTGCTTACCAAAAGTGGCCCACTTGGCACTCCGATCCGAGTCGTTTGCTCGCGGCTTCAGCATATCAAGCAAGCCGGAGATCTCACCCATTTAAAGTTTGAGAATAGGTTGAGGTCGTTTCGGCCCCAAGGCCTCTAATCATTCGCTTTACCGGATGAGACTCGTACGAGCACCAGCTATCCTGAGGGAAACTTCGGAGGGAAC
>NW_025725807.1:7500-12500 GCF_021461395.2 Schistocerca americana
ATGCACCACCACCCACCGAATCAAGAAAGAGCTATCAATCTGTCAATCCTTCCGGTGTCCGGGCCTGGTGAGGTTTCCCGTGTTGAGTCAAATTAAGCCGCAGGCTCCACTCCTGGTGGTGCCCTTCCGTCAATTCCTTTAAGTTTCAGCTTTGCAACCATACTTCCCCCGGAACCCAAAAGCTTTGGTTTCCCGGAGGCTGCCCGCCGAGTCATCGGAGGAACTGCGGCGGATCGCTGGCTGGCATCGTTTATGGTTAGAACTAGGGCGGTATCTGATCGCCTTCGAACCTCTAACTTTCGTTCTTGATTAATGAAAACATACTTGGCAAATGCTTTCGCTTCTGTTCGTCTTGCGACGATCCAAGAATTTCACCTCTAACGTCGCAATACGAATGCCCCCGCCTGTCCCTATTAATCATTACCTCGGGTTCCGAAAACCAACAAAATAGAACCGAGGTCCTATTCCATTATTCCATGCACACAGTATTCAGGCGGGCTTGCCTGCTTTAAGCACTCTAATTTGTTCAAAGTAAACGTGCCGGCCCACCGAGACACTCACTCAAGAGCACCCTGGTAGGATTGCAACGGGGTCCGCCTCGGGACGCACGAGCACGCACGAGGCGCGTCGCACGCCTTCAGCTCGCCCCACCGGCAGGACGTCCCACGATACATGCCAGTTAAACACCGACGGGCGGTGAACCAACAGCGTGGGACACAAATCCAACTACGAGCTTTTTAACCGCAACAACTTTAATATACGCTATTGGAGCTGGAATTACCGCGGCTGCTGGCACCAGACTTGCCCTCCAATAGATACTCGTTAAAGGATTTAAAGTGTACTCATTCCGATTACGGGGCCTCGGATGAGTCCCGTATCGTTATTTTTCGTCACTACCTCCCCGTGCCGGGAGTGGGTAATTTGCGCGCCTGCTGCCTTCCTTGGATGTGGTAGCCGTTTCTCAGGCTCCCTCTCCGGAATCGAACCCTGATTCCCCGTTACCCGTTACAACCATGGTAGGCGCAGAACCTACCATCGACAGTTGATAAGGCAGACATTTGAAAGATGCGTCGCCGGTACGAGGACCGTGCGATCAGCCCAAAGTTATTCAGAGTCACCAAGGCAAACGGACCGGACGAGCCGACCGATTGGTTTTGATCTAATAAAAGCGTCCCTTCCATCTCTGGTCGGGACTCTGTTTGCATGTATTAGCTCTAGAATTACCACAGTTATCCAAGTAACGTGGGTACGATCTAAGGAACCATAACTGATTTAATGAGCCATTCGCGGTTTCACCTTAATGCGGCTTGTACTGAGACATGCATGGCTTAATCTTTGAGACAAGCATATGACTACTGGCAGGATCAACCAGGGAGCTGCGTCAACTAGAGCTGAGCAGCCGGCCGCCCGGGAGTGTGTCCCGGGGGCCCGCGCGAACACGCAAGCGTCCGCTCAATTATTCTGCAAACAGGAGGAGGCTGAGCTCCCCTGCACAATACACCTCGAAACCCTCTCAGGTCCCGGCGGCGCGCAGCGCCGTCCTAAGTACTTGGTCGGGTTCGAGAGAGGCGCAATCGCCCGGAGTTTGGCGAGTAGACGCTTTAGGTGCGACCACCCGTGCTCCCAACTGAGCTTGCCGCTGCCGACAGAGGCCCGGGAGCGTGCTGTCGTGGCATTGCCGGCGGGAGACAACACGCGCCACCTACGGTGGCCGGCAGCTCCAACGCCAGCCCCACAGAAGGACAAAAGCCCCACTTGGGTGCCGAAGCGAACTCTCCCAGCACAGCGCACGCGCCAACACGTCCGCACAGCTGCGATACAATCCACCTGCGAGAACCGCAGAGGCGACCGAGCAGCAGACGGCGTCGCGGCGCCGAGCGCCGGGCGGCGGCGCATCCTCAGCGCACACAGTCCTCAATCGGACCAGCACACTGCAGATGTCCACCGCGCTTCGCACCGGGCCCGCGAGGACCTACTTTGGCCGCACGGCGCCGCGTGCAGGGTGCGCCGGCGCGCAGCTGCGCCGCCTGCCGCCTCCGTCGGCCGGCGCGCCTGCCACTGGCCGCCCCCACCAGCCGGCTGTAGCGCGTGCGCCCACGCACCGCGCGGCCAGCACGCCGGAAGGCCCCCCCTCACCGGCCGGGGACGGTCCCACCCAGCCACCGCCGCGTATCGCTTCACACCCACATGCCATTCACGTTCGTGGGCATGGTGGGTATCGCTGAAACAACCGGTTGGTAGCTCAACCGATCGTCGCCATCACTGATTCACCTCTAGCGAGAACAACCGCACCACAACGGTTTACCAGTTCTTCATTTGCGTAACGTCACCAGCAAACGTAGACGTCCATCGCCATTTGCAAATTCAACGATTGTTGCATGCCTGTGTCAGGTGTCACGACACACTATGTCTGCCCACATACACGCAACAACATGTGCACGCTTCGCGAACACGTGGAAGGTGGCCCCCGTACGTATGCGATGTCCATTGCGCGAACGACTGTCAACCGGCCTCTGTCGCATGTCGCAGATGTGGAACGCAGTGCACCATGCTATCACGGTGTGTGAGAAGAGACGACTACGTCTGACAACACGCGCCACTACATCAACAGACGGCTCATGCTGATCGCCATCCACGGCATACCATACTGCAATCCAGCTCTTATAGGGAGACGACACGTAGCTGAGTGCACAATATTTGGACCGTATGGTTCGCCGTTGTTGGCGCAGTCGTGGTACGGTCACACATGTACCACGATGTATCATTCAGTACATGAGGACCAATGTGCGGTACAGTGTGTGATTTGGACGTACAACATCAGCGGACAGTTGCCACAAGCCGTACCACAACGTAGGCTGTGCTTCGCCATGCGAATGCCAATGAACAACTGCGAAGGGCATTGAGCATGTACGTCCTGCCGCCATCCGCATTACAGTGTATAGCTGCAAGGTGTTTAACATGAAGCGATACTCTGGGGACCGGGCAGTGCGAGTAGCAAACTATATTGCGGGGGTTGCAGTTAGGCAACACTACACTAATTTAACGCGTCGTATGACAATTACAGAGCAGGTTAAGGCCCAACGTGTGTTGGGTTAAGGCCCAACGTGTGTTGGGTTAAGGCCCAACGTGTGTTGGGTTAAGGCCCAACGTGTGTTGGGTTAAGGCCCAACGTGTGTTGGGTTAAGGCCCAACGTGTGTTGGGTTAAGGCCCAACGTGTGTTGGGTTAAGGCCCAACGTGTGTTGGGTTAAGGCCCAACGTGTGTTGGGTTAAGGCCCAACGTGTGTTGGGTTAAGGCCCAACGTGTGTTGGGTTAAGGCCCAACGTGTGTTGGGTTAAGGCCCAACGTGTGTTGGGTTAAGGCCCAACGTGTGTTGGGTTAAGGCCCAACGTGTGTTGGGTTAAGGCCCAACGTGTGTTGGGTTAAGGCCCAACGTGTGTTGGGTTAAGGCCCAACGTGTGTTGGGTTAAGGCCCAACGTGTGTTGGGTTAAGGCCCAACGTGTGTTGGGTTAAGGCCCAACGTGTGTTGGGTTAAGGCCCAACGTGTGTTGGGTTAAGGCCCAACGTGTGTTGGGTTAAGGCCCAACGTGTGTTGGGTTAAGGCCCAACGTGTGTTGGGTTAAGGCCCAACGTGTGTTGGGTTAAGGCGCAACATAGGTTAGGTTAAGGCGCAACATAGGTTAGGTTAAGGCGCAACATAGGTTAGGTTAAGGCGCAACATAGGTTAGGTTAAGGCGCAACATAGGTTAGGTTAAGGCGCAACATAGGTTAGGTTAAGGCGCAACATAGGTTAGGTTACGGCGCAACATAGGTTAGGTTAAGGCGCAACATAGGTTAGGTTAAGGCGCAACATAGGTTAGGTTACGGCGCAACATAGGTTAGGTTAAGGCGCAACATAGGTTAGGTTAAGGCGCAACATAGGTTAGGTTAAGGCGCAACATAGGTTAGGTTAAGGCGCAACATAGGTTAGGTTAAGGCGCAACATAGGTTAGGTTACGGCGCAACATAGGTTAGGTTACGGCGCAACATAGGTTAGGTTAAGGCGCAACATAGGTTAGGTTACGGCGCAACATAGGTTAGGTTAAGGCGCAACATAGGTTAGGTTAAGGCGCAACATAGGTTAGGTTAAGGCGCAACATAGGTTAGGTTACGGCGCAACATAGGTTAGGTTACGGCGCAACATAGGTTAGGTTAAGGCGCAACATAGGTTAGGTTAAGGCGCAACATAGGTTAGGTTAAGGCGCAACATAGGTTAGGTTAAGGCGCAACATAGGTTAGGTTAAGGCGCAACATAGGTTAGGTTAAGGCGCAACATAGGTTAGGTTAAGGCGCAACATGGGTTAGGTTAAGGCGCAACATGGGTTAGGTTAAGGCGCAACATGGGTTAGGTTAAGGCGCAACATGGGTTAGGTTAAGGCGCAACATGGGTTAGGTTAAGGCGCAACATGGGTTAGGTTAAGGCGCAACATGGGTTAGGTTAAGGCGCAACATGGGTTAGGTTAAGGCGCAACATGGGTTAGGTTAAGGCGCAACATGGGTTAGGTTAAGGCGCAACATGGGTTAGGTTAAGGCGCAACATGGGTTAGGTTAAGGCGCAACATGGGTTAGGTTAAGGCGCAACATGGGTTAGGTTAAGGCGCAACATGGGTTAGGTTAAGGCGCAACATGGGTTAGGTTAAGGCGCAACATGGGTTAGGTTAAGGTACAATATGGGTTAGGTTAAGGTACAATATGGGTTAGGTTAAGGTACAATATGGGTTAGGTTAAGGTACAATATGGGTTAGGTTAAGGTACAATATGGGTTAGGTTAAGGTACAATATGGGTTAGGTTAAGGTACAATATGGGTTAGGTTAAGGTACAATATGGGTTAGGTTAAGGTACAATACGGGTTAGGTTAAGGTACAATACGGGTTAGGTTAAGGTACAATACGGGTTAGGTTAAGGTACAATACGGGTTAGGTTAAGGTACAATACGGGTTAGGTTAAGGTACAATACGG
>NW_025725807.1:17500-21359 GCF_021461395.2 Schistocerca americana
TCATTCGCTTTACCGGATGAGACTCGTACGAGCACCAGCTATCCTGAGGGAAACTTCGGAGGGAACCAGCTACTAGATGGTTCGATTAGTCTTTCGCCCCTATACCCAGCTCCGACGATCGATTTGCACGTCAGAATCGCTACGGACCTCCATCAGGGTTTCCCCTGACTTCGTCCTGGCCAGGCATAGTTCACCATCTTTCGGGTCCCAACGTGTACGCTCTAGGTGCGCCTCACCTCGCAATGAGGACGAGACGCCCCGGGAGTGCGGAGGCCGCCGCCCCGTGAAGGGCGGGGAAGCCCCATCCTCCCTCGGCCCGCGCAAGGCGAGACCTTCACTTTCATTACGCCTTTAGGTTTCGTACAGCCCAATGACTCGCGCACATGTTAGACTCCTTGGTCCGTGTTTCAAGACGGGTCGTGAAATTGTCCAAAGCTGAAGCGCCGCTGACGGGAGCGATTATTCCGCCCGAGAGCATCCCGAGCCAACAGCGGCGCGGGTCCGGGGCCGGGCCAGGTAGGTCCGTCATCCGGGAAGAACCGCGCGCGCTTGCCGGGAGCCCGAGCGCCCAAAGGGGCGAATCGACTCCTCCAGATATACCGCCGGGCAGCCAGCCAGGACACCGGGGCTCTGCCCAACAGACGCGAACCGAGGCCCGCGGAAGGACAGGCTGCGCACCCGGGCCGTAGGCCGGCACCCAGCGGGTCGCGACGTCCTACTAGGGGAGAAGTGCGGCCCACCGCACACCGGAACGGCCCCACCCCGCGGCGAGTGGAAAGGCAACCGGACACGACCCCGCCGCGGATTGCTCCGCGCGGGCGGCCGGCCCCATCTGCCGAGGGCGGAGGCCAGTGGCCGGATGGGCGTGAATCTCACCCGTTCGACCTTTCGGACTTCTCACGTTTACCCCAGAACGGTTTCACGTACTTTTGAACTCTCTCTTCAAAGTTCTTTTCAACTTTCCCTCACGGTACTTGTTCGCTATCGGTCTCGTGGTCATATTTAGTCTCAGATGGAGTTTACCACCCACTTGGAGCTGCACTCTCAAGCAACCCGACTCGAAGGAGAGGTCCCGCCGACGCTCGCACCGGCCGCTACGGGCCTGGCACCCTCTACGGGCCGTGGCCTCATTCAAGTTGGACTTGGGCTCGGCGCGAGGCGTCGGGGTAGTGGACCCTCCCAAACACCACATGCCACGACAGGCGGCAGCCTGCGGGGTTCGGTGCTGGACTCTTCCCTGTTCGCTCGCCGCTACTGGGGGAATCCTTGTTAGTTTCTTTTCCTCCGCTTAGTAATATGCTTAAATTCAGCGGGTAGTCTCGCCTGCTCTGAGGTCGTTGTACGAGGTGTCGCACGCCACACCGCCAGCCGGCTGTGCACGCTACCGAGTAAGTACCGGTATGCGAACCGCCAGGCGACGGGCGCGCATCGCACGTTTAAGGAGGCGCGGCCGGCCCCACAGGCGGCCGCGACGCTCCCAGGTCTGCGAAGCGGGGCAAACGCCGCGCGCTTCAGTATACGTAGCCGACCCTCAGCCAGACGTGGCCCGGGAACGGAATCCATGGACCGCAATGTGCGTTCGAAACGTCGATGTTCATGTGTCCTGCAGTTCACATGTCGACGCGCAATTTGCTGCGTTCTTCATCGACCCACGAGCCGAGTGATCCACCGTCCTGGGTGATCTTTTCTTAGTTTACACTGTCTCTTTCAAGACAGTTGCATAGGCGGGACGTAGGCGTGTGGCGGCCCCTGTTCAAGCGTTCTGTGTCCAACGGCCTCACGGCCGATGGGCGTCGTACGGCTCCACACCGGAGCGGACAGGCAGTCGGGCGAAAGTCATTCAAAACCGGCGCCAGGCGCCAGGTGCCGCAGGCCAGCCGCTCCAGCGCTTCAGCGCTCGTACCACACAACATTGGCGTTAGTTTTGAGAAGCACGCGTGGTTCCGCACGCGGCGCACGGCTACTGCGAGCCGTACAGGTAGCGTGTTGCGCGACACGACACGCACATCGAAAGACATGCAGTCTAGTCGGTAATGATCCTTCCGCAGGTTCACCTACGGAAACCTTGTTACGACTTTTACTTCCTCTAAATGATCAAGTTTGGTCATCTTTCCGGTAGCATCGGCAACGACAGAGTCAATGCCGCGTACCAGTCCGAAGACCTCACTAAATCATTCAATCGGTAGTAGCGACGGGCGGTGTGTACAAAGGGCAGGGACGTAATCAACGCGAGCTTATGACTCGCGCTTACTGGGAATTCCTCGTTCATGGGGAACAATTGCAAGCCCCAATCCCTAGCACGAAGGAGGTTCAGCGGGTTACCCCGACCTTTCGGCCTAGGAAGACACGCTGATTCCTTCAGTGTAGCGCGCGTGCGGCCCAGAACATCTAAGGGCATCACAGACCTGTTATTGCTCAATCTCGTGCGGCTAGAAGCCGCCTGTCCCTCTAAGAAGAAAAGTAATCGCTGACAGCACGAAGGATGTCACGCGACTAGTTAGCAGGCTAGAGTCTCGTTCGTTATCGGAATTAACCAGACAAATCGCTCCACCAACTAAGAACGGCCATGCACCACCACCCACCGAATCAAGAAAGAGCTATCAATCTGTCAATCCTTCCGGTGTCCGGGCCTGGTGAGGTTTCCCGTGTTGAGTCAAATTAAGCCGCAGGCTCCACTCCTGGTGGTGCCCTTCCGTCAATTCCTTTAAGTTTCAGCTTTGCAACCATACTTCCCCCGGAACCCAAAAGCTTTGGTTTCCCGGAGGCTGCCCGCCGAGTCATCGGAGGAACTGCGGCGGATCGCTGGCTGGCATCGTTTATGGTTAGAACTAGGGCGGTATCTGATCGCCTTCGAACCTCTAACTTTCGTTCTTGATTAATGAAAACATACTTGGCAAATGCTTTCGCTTCTGTTCGTCTTGCGACGATCCAAGAATTTCACCTCTAACGTCGCAATACGAATGCCCCCGCCTGTCCCTATTAATCATTACCTCGGGTTCCGAAAACCAACAAAATAGAACCGAGGTCCTATTCCATTATTCCATGCACACAGTATTCAGGCGGGCTTGCCTGCTTTAAGCACTCTAATTTGTTCAAAGTAAACGTGCCGGCCCACCGAGACACTCACTCAAGAGCACCCTGGTAGGATTGCAACGGGGTCCGCCTCGGGACGCACGAGCACGCACGAGGCGCGTCGCACGCCTTCAGCTCGCCCCACCGGCAGGACGTCCCACGATACATGCCAGTTAAACACCGACGGGCGGTGAACCAACAGCGTGGGACACAAATCCAACTACGAGCTTTTTAACCGCAACAACTTTAATATACGCTATTGGAGCTGGAATTACCGCGGCTGCTGGCACCAGACTTGCCCTCCAATAGATACTCGTTAAAGGATTTAAAGTGTACTCATTCCGATTACGGGGCCTCGGATGAGTCCCGTATCGTTATTTTTCGTCACTACCTCCCCGTGCCGGGAGTGGGTAATTTGCGCGCCTGCTGCCTTCCTTGGATGTGGTAGCCGTTTCTCAGGCTCCCTCTCCGGAATCGAACCCTGATTCCCCGTTACCCGTTACAACCATGGTAGGCGCAGAACCTACCATCGACAGTTGATAAGGCAGACATTTGAAAGATGCGTCGCCGGTACGAGGACCGTGCGATCAGCCCAAAGTTATTCAGAGTCACCAAGGCAAACGGACCGGACGAGCCGACCGATTGGTTTTGATCTAATAAAAGCGTCCCTTCCATCTCTGGTCGGGACTCTGTTTGCATGTATTAGCTCTAGAATTACCACAGTTATCCAAGTAACGTGGGTACGATCTAAGGAACCATAACTGATTTAATGAGCCATTCGCGGTTT
>NW_025725808.1:0-21321 GCF_021461395.2 Schistocerca americana
GAACGACCATAAGGTGCCCGAGGCAGCAATAGACCCTTGGAGACAAGCCGGCTGGAGGCCGATGTATTGCATCTCGACGCAATTTGAGTGTTCCATCGGCATTAGGAGGCCCTGAACGTTACAATTAACTATCATTTTTGAGTCGGATTCGAAAATCTAGACTCACCGGAGACGGACCATGTGGTGCCCGAGGCAGCGATATCCCCTTGGAGACAAGTCGGCTGGAGGCCGATGTATTGAATCTCGACGCAATTTGAGAGTTCCATCGTCATTAGGAGGCCCTGATCGTTACAATTCACTGTCATTTTTGCGTCGGATTCGAAAATCTAGACTCACAGGAGAAGGACCATGTGGTGCCCGAGGCAGCAACAGACCCTTTTAGACAAGTCGGCTGGAGGCCGATGTATTGAATCTCGACGCAATTTGAGTGATCCATCGGCATTAGGAGGCCCTGAACGTTACAATTAACTATCATTTTTGCGTCGGATTCGAAAATCTATACTCACCGGAGACGGACCATGTGGTGCCCGAGGCAGCGATATCCCCTTGGAGACAAGTCGGCTGGAGGCCGATGTATTGGATCTCGACGCAATTTGAGTGTTCCATCGGCATTAGGAGGCCCTGAACGTTACAATTAACTATCATTTTTGCGTCGGATTCGATAATCTAAACTCACAGGAGAACGACCATAAGGTGCCGAGGCAGCAACAGACCCTTGGAGACAAGTCGGCTGGAGGCGATGTATTGAATCTCGACGCAATTTGAGTGTTCCATCGTCATTAGGAGGCCCTGAACGTTACAATTAACTATCATTTTTGCGTCGGATTCGAAAATCTACACTCACAGGAGGACCATGTGGTGCCCGAGGCAGCGATATCCCCTTGGAGACAAGTCGGCTGGAGGCGATGTATTGAATCTCGACGCAATTTGAGTGTTCCATCGGCATTAGGAGGCCCTGAACGTTACAATTAACTATCATTTTTGCGTCGGATTCGAAAATCTAGACTCACAGGAGAAGGACCATGTGGTGCCCGAGGCAGCAACAGACCCTTTTAGACAAGTCGGCTGGAGGCCGATGTATTGAATCTCGACGCAATTTGAGTGTTCCATCGGCATTAGGAGGCCCTGAACGTTACAATTAACTATCATTTTTGCGTCGGATTCGAAAATCTAGACTCACAGGAGAACGACCATGAGGTGCCTGAGACTGCAATATCCTCTTGGATACAAGTCGACTGGAGGTCGATGTATTGAATCTCGACGCAATTTGAGTCTTCTATCGTCATTAGGAGGCGCCGAACGTTACAATTCACTATCATTTTTGCGTCGGATTCTATAATCTAAACTCACAGGAGAACGACCATAAGGTGCCGAGGCAGCAACAGACCCTTGGAGACATATCGGCTGGAGGCCGATGTATTGAACCTCGACGCAATTTGAGTGTTCCATCGTCATTAGGAGGCCCTGAACGTTACAATTAACTATCATTTTTGCGTCCGATTCGATAATCTAGACTCACAGGAGAAGGACCATGTGGTGCCCGAGGCAGCAATAGACCCTTGGAGACAAGTCGGCTGCAGGCCGATGTATTGAATCTCGACGCAATTTGAGTGTTCCATCGGCATTAGGAGGCCCTGAACGTTACAATTAACTATCATTTTTGCGTCGGATTCGATAATCTAAACTCACAGGAGTACGACCATAAGGTGCCGAGGCAGCAACAGACCCTTGGAGACAAGTCGGCTGGAGGCCGATGTATTGAATCTCGACGCAATTTGAGTGTTCCATCGTCATTAGGAGGCCCTGAACGTTACAATTAACTATCATTTTTGCGTCGGATTCGAAAATCTAGACTCACAGGAGAAGGACCATGTGGTGCCCGAGGCAGCAACAGACCCTTTTAGACAAGTCGGCTGGAGGCCGATGTTTTGATTCTCGACGCAATTTGAGTGTTCCATCGGCATTAGGAGGCCCTGGACGTTACAATTAACTATCATTTTTGCGTCGGATTCGAAAATCTAGACTCACCGGAGACGGACCATGTGGTGCCCGAGCCAGCGATATCCCCTTGGAGACAAGTCGGCTGGAGGCCGATGTATTGAATCTCGACGCAATTTGAGAGTTCCATCGTCATTAGGAGGCCCTGAACGTTACAATTCACTATCATTTTTGCGTCGGATTCGAAAATCTAGACTCACAGGAGAAGGACCATGTGGTGCCCGAGGCAGCAACAGACCCTTTTAGACAAGTCGGCTGGAGGCCGACGTTTTGAATCTCGACGCAATTTGAGTGTTCCATCGGCATTAGGAGGCCCTGAACGTTACAATTAACTATCATTTTTGCGTCGGATTCGAAAATCTAGACTCACCGGAGACGGACCATGTGGTGCCCGAGGCAGCGATATCCCCTTGGAGACAAGTCGGCTGGAGGCCGATGTATTGGATCTCGACGCAATTTGAGTGTTCCATCGGCATTAGGAGGCCCTGAACGTTACAATTAACTATCATTTTTGCGTCGGATTCGAAAATCTAGACTCACAGGAAAACGACCATAAGGTGCCCGAGGCAGCAACAGACCCTTGGAGACAAGTCGGCTGGGGGCCGATGTATTGAATCTCGACGCAATTTGAGTGTTCCATCGTCATTAGGAGGCCCTAAACGTTACAATTCACTATCATTTTTGCGTCGGATTCGAAAATTTAGACTCACAGGAGAAAGACCATGAGGCGCCTGAGGCAGCAACAGACCCTTGGAGACAAGTCGACTGGAGGCCGATGTATTGAATCTCGACGCAATGTGAGTGTTCCATCGTCATTAAGAGGCCCTAAACGTTACAATTCACTATCATTTTTGCGTCGGATTCGAAAATCTAGACTCGCAGGAGAAGGACCATGTGGTGCCCGAGGCAGCAATAGACCCTTGGAGACAAGTCGGCTGCAGGCCGATGTATTGAATCTCGATGCAATTTGAGTGTTCCATCGTCATTACAAGGCCCTGAACGTTACATTTAACTATCATTTTTGCGTCGGATTCGAAAATTTAGACTCACAGGAGAAGGACCATGTGGTGCCCGAGGCAGCAACAGACCCTTTTAGACAAGTCGGCTGGAGGCCGATGTATTGATTCTCGACGCAATTTGAGTGTTCCATCGGCATTAGGAGGCCCTGAACGTTACAATTAACTATTATTTTTGCGTCGGATTCGAAAATCTAGACTCACAGGAGAACGACCATGAGGTGCCTGAGACTGCAATATCCTCTTGGATACAAGTCGACTGGAGGTCGATGTATTGAATCTCGACGCAATTTGAGTCTTCTATCGTCATTAGGAGGCGCCGAACGTTACAATTCACTATCATTTTTGCGTCGGATTCTATAATCTAAACTCACAGGAGAACGACCATAAGGTGCCGAGGCAGCAACAGACCCTTGGAGACATATCGGCTGGAGGCCGATGTATTGAACCTCGACGCAATTTGAGTGTTCCATCGTCATTAGGAGGCCCTGAACGTTACAAGTAACTATCATTTTTGCGTCCGATTCGATAATCTAGACTCACAGGAGAAGGACCCTTGGAGACAAGTCGGCTGCAGGCCGATGTATTGAATCTCGACGCAATTTGAGTGTTCCATCGGCATTAGGAGGCCCTGAACGTTACAATTAACTATCATTTTTGCGTCGGATTCGATAATCTAAACTCACAGGAGAACGACCATAAGGTGCCGAGGCAGCAACAGACCCTTGGAGACAAGTCGGCTGGAGGCCGATGTATTGAATCTCGACGCAATTTGAGTGTTCCATCGTCATTAGGAGGCCCTGAACGTTACAATTAACTATCATTTTTGCGTCGGATTCGAAAATCTAGACTCACAGGAGAAGGACCATGTGGTGCCCGAGGCAGCAACAGACCCTTTTAGACAAGTCGGCCGGAGGCCGATGTTTTGATTCTCGACGCAATTTGAGTGTTCCATCGGCATTAGGAGGCCCTGGACGTTACAATTAACTATCATTTTTGCGTCGGATTCGAAAATCTAGACTCGCAGGAGAAGGACCATGTGGTGCCCGAGGCAGCAATAGACCCTTGGAGACAAGTCTGCTGCAGGCCGATGTATTGAATCTCGAATCAATTTGAGTGTTCCATCGTCATTACAAGCCCCTGAACGTTACATTTAACTACCATTTTTGCGTCGGATTCGAAAATTTAGACTCACAGGAGAACGACCATAAGGTGCCCGAGGCAGCAATAGACCCTGGAGACAAGCCGGCTGGTGGCCGATGTATTGAATCTCGACGCAATTTGAGTGTTCCATCGGCATTAGGAGGCCCTGAACGTTACAATTAACTATCATTTTTGCGTCGGATTCGAAAATCTAGACTCACAGGAGAACGACCATGAGGTGCCTGAGACTGCAATTTCCTCTTGGATACAAGTCGACTGGAGGTCGATGTATTGAATCTCGACGCAATTTGAGTCTTCTATCGTCATTAGGAGGCGCCGAACGTTACAATTAACTATCATTTTTGCGTCGGATTCGATAATCTAGACTCACAGGAGAAGGACCATGTGGTGCCCGAGGCAGCAATAGACCCTTGGAGACAAGTCGGCTGCAGGCCGATGTATTGAATCTTGACGCAATTTGAGTGTCCATCGTCATTACAAGGCCCTGAGCGTTACAATTAACTTTCATTTTTGCGTCGGATTCGAAAATCTAGACTCACAGGAGAACGACCATAAGGTGCCCGAGGCAGCAATAGACCCTTGGAGACAAGCCGGCTGGAGGCCGATGTATTGAATCTCGACGCAATTTGAGTGTTCCATCGGCATTAGGAGGCCCTGAACGTTACAATTAACTATCATTTTTGAGTCGGATTCGAAAATCTAGACTCACCGGAGACGGACCATGTGGTGCCCGAGGCAGCGATATCCCCTTGGAGACAAGTCGGCTGGAGGCCGATGTATTGAATCTCGACGCAATTTGAGAGTTCCATCGTCATTAGGAGGCCCTGATCGTTACAATTCACTGTCATTTTTGCGTCGGATTCGAAAATCTAGACTCACAGGAGAAGGACCATGTGGTGCCCGAGGCAGCAACAGACCCTTTTAGACAAGTCGGCTGGAGGCCGATGTATTGAATCTCGACGCAATTTGAGTGATCCATCGGCATTAGGAGGCCCTGAACGTTACAATTAACTATCATTTTTGCGTCGGATTCGAAAATCTATACTCACCGGAGACGGACCATGTGGTGCCCGAGGCAGCGATATCCCCTTGGAGACAAGTCGGCTGGAGGCCGATGTATTGGATCTCGACGCAATTTGAGTGTTCCATCGGCATTAGGAGGCCCTGAACGTTACAATTAACTATCATTTTTGCGTCGGATTCGATAATCTAAACTCACAGGAGAACGACCATAAGGTGCCGAGGCAGCAACAGACCCTTGGAGACAAGTCGGCTGGAGGCCGATGTATTGAATCTCGACGCAATTTGAGTGTTCCATCGTCATTAGGAGGCCCTGAACGTTACAATTAACTATCATTTTTGCGTCGGATTCGAAAATCTACACTCACAGGAGGACCATGTGGTGCCCGAGGCAGCGATATCCCCTTGGAGACAAGTCGGCTGGAGGCCGATGTATTGAATCTCGACGCAATTTGAGTGTTCCATCGGCATTAGGAGGCCCTGAACGTTACAATTAACTATCATTTTTGCGTCGGATTCGAAAATCTAGACTCACAGGAGAACGACCATGTGGTGCCCGAGGCAGCAACAGACCCTTTTAGACAAATCGGCTGGAGGCCGATGTTTTGAATCTCGACGCAATTTGAGTGTTCCATCGGCATTAGGAGGCCCTGAACGTTACAATTAACTATCATTTTTGAGTCGGATTCGAAAATCTAGACTCACCGGAGACGGACCATGTGGTGCCCGAGGCAGCGATATCCCCTTTTAGACAAGTCGGCTGGAGGCCGATGTATGGAATCTCGACGCAATTTGAGAGTTCCATCGTCATTAGGAGGCCCTGAACGTTACAATTCACTATCATTTTTGCGTCGGATTCGAAAATCTAGACTCACAGGAGAAGGACCATGTGGTGCCCGAGGCAGCAACAGACCCTTTTAGACAAGTCGGCTGGAGGCCGATGTATTGAATCTCGACGCAATTTGAGTGTTCCATCGGCATTAGGAGGCCCTGAACGTTACAATTAACTATCATTTTTGCGTCGGATTCGGAAATTTAGACTCACAGGAGAAAGACCATGAGGTGCCTGAGGCAGCAACCGACCCTTGGAGACAAGTCGGCTGGAGGCCGATGTATTGAATCTCGACGCAATTTGAGTGTTCCATCGTCATTAGGAGGCCCTAAACGTTACAATTCACTATCATTTTTGCGTCGGATTTGAAAATCTAGACTCGCAGGAGAAGGACCATGTGGTGCCCGAGGCAGCAATAGACCCTTGGAGACAAGTCGGCTGCAGGCCGATGTATTGAATCTCGATGCAATTTGAGTGTTCCATCGTCATTACAAGGCCCTGAACATTACATTTAACTATCATTTTTGCGTCGGATTCGAAAATTTAGACTCACAGGAGAACGACCATAAGGTGCCCGAGGCAGCAATAGACCCTTGGAGGCAAGCCGGCTGGAGGCCGAAGTATTTAATCTCGACGCAATTTGAGTGTTCCATCGGCATTAGGAGGCCCTGAACGTTACAATTAACTATCATTTTTGCGTCGGATTCGAAAATCTAGACTCACAGGAGAACGACCATGAGGTGCCTGAGACTGCAATATCCTCTTGGATACAAGTCGACTGGAGGTCGATGTATTGAATCTCGACGCAATTTGAGTGTTCCATCGGCATTAGGAGGCCCTGAACGTTACAATTAACTTTCATTTTTGCGTCGGATTCGATAATCTAAACTCACAGGAGAACGACCATAAGGTGCCGAGGCAGCAACAGACCCTTGGAGGCAAGTCGGCTGGAGGCCGATGTATTGAATCTCGACGCAATTTGAGTGTTCCATCGTCATTAGGAGGCCCTGAACGTTACAATTAACTATCATTTTTGCGTCGGATTCGAAAATCTAGACTCACAGGAGAAGGACCATGTGGTGCCCGAGGCAGCAACAGACCCTTTTAGACAAGTCGGCTGGAGGCCGATGTTTTGATTCTCGAAGCAATTTGAGTGTTCCATCGGCATTAGGAGGCCCTGGACGTTACAATTAACTATCATTTTTGCGTCGGATTCGAAAATCTAGACTCACCGGAGACGGACCATGTGGTGCCCGAGGCAGCGATATCCCCTTGGAGACAAGTCGGCTGGAGGCCGATGTATTGGATCTCGACGCAATTTGAGTGTTCCATCGGCATTAGGAGGCCCTGAACGTTACAATTAACTATCATTTTTGCGTCGGATCCGAAAATCTATACTCACAGGAAAACGACCATAAGGTGCCCGAGGCAGCAACAGACCCTTGGAGACAAGTCGGCTGGAGGCCGATGTATTGAATCTCGACGCAATTTGAGTGTTCCATCGTCATTAGGAGGCCCTAAACGTTACAATTAACTATCATTTTTGCGTCGGATTCGAAAATCTAGACTCGCAGGAGAAGGACCATGTGGTGCCCGAGGCAGCAATAGACCCTTGGAGACAAGTCTGCTGCAGGCCGATGTATTGAATCTCGAATCAATTTGAGTGTTCCATCGTCATTACAAGCCCCTGAACGTTACATTTAACTACCATTTTTGCGTCGGATTCGAAAATTTAGACTCACAGGAGAACGACCATAAGGTGCCCGAGGCAGCAATAGACCCTTGGAGACAAGCCGGCTGGTGGCCGATGTATTGAATCTCGACGCTATTTGAGTGTTCCATCGGCATTAGGAGGCCCTGAACGTTACAATTAACTATCATTTTTGCGTCGGATTCGAAAATCTAGACTCACAGGAGAACGACCATGAGGTGCCTGAGACTGCAATATCCTCTTGGATACAAGTCGACTGGAGGTCGATGTATTGAATCTCGACGCAATTTGAGTCTTCTATCGTCATTAGGAGGCGCCGAACGTTACAATTAACTATCATTTTTGCGTCGGATTCGATAATCTAGACTCACAGGAGAAGGACCATGTGGTGCCCGAGGCAGCAATAGACCCTTGGAGACAAGTCGGCTGCAGGCCGATGTATTGAATCTTGACGCAATTTGAGTGTCCATCGTCATTACAAGGCCCTGAGCGTTACAATTAACTTTTATTTTGCGTCGGATTCGAAAATCTAGACTCACAGGAGAACGACCATTAGGTGCCCGAGGCAGCAATAGACCCTTGGAGACAAGCCGGCTGGAGGCCGATGTATTGAATCTCGACGCAATTTGAGTGTTCCATCGGCATTAGGAGGCCCTGAACGTTACAATTAACTATCATTTTTGAGTCGGATTCGAAAATCTAGACTCACCGGAGACGGACCATGTGGTGCCCGAGGCAGCGATATCCCCTTGGAGACAAGTCGGCTGGAGGCCGATGTATTGAATCTCGACGCAATTTGGGAGTTCCATCGTCATTAGGAGGCCCTGATCGTTACAATTCACTGTCATTTTTGCGTCGGATTCGAAAATCTAGACTCACAGGAGAAGGACCATGTGGTGCCCGAGGCAGCAACAGACCCTTTTAGACAAGTCGGCTGGAGGCCGATGTATTGAATCTCGACGCAATTTGAGTGTTCCATCGGCATTAGGAGGCCCTGAACGTTACAATTAACTATCATTTTTGCGTCGGATTCGATAATCTAAACTCACAGGAGAACGACCATAAGGTGCCGAGGCAGCAACAGACCCTTGGAGACAAGTCGGCTGGAGGCCGATGTATTGAATCTCGACGCAATTTGAGTGTTCCATCGTCATTAGGAGGCCCTGAACGTTACAATTAACTATCATTTTTGCGTCGGATTCGAAAATCTACACTCACAGGAGGACCATGTGGTGCCCGAGGCAGCGATATCCCCTTGGAGACAAGTCGGCTGGAGGCCGATGTATTGAATCTCGACGCAATTTGAGTGTTCCATCGGCATTAGGAGGCCCTGAACGTTACAATTAACTATCATTTTTGCGTCGGATTCGAAAATCTAGACTCACAGGAGAACGACCATGTGGTGCCCGAGGCAGCAACAGACCCTTTTAGACAAATCGGCTGGAGGCCGATGTTTTGAATCTCGACGCAATTTGAGTGTTCCATCGGCATTAGGAGGCCCTGAACGTTACAATTAACTATCATTTTTGCGTCGGATTCGAAAATCTAGACTCACCGGAGACGGACCATGTGGTGCCCGAGGCAGCGATATCCCCTTGGAGACAAGTCGGCTGGAGGCCGATGTATTGGATCTCGACGCAATTTGAGTGTTCCATCGGCATTAGGACGCCCTCAACGTTACAATTAACTATCATTTTTGCGTCGGATTCGAAAATCTAGACTCACAGGAAAACGACCATAAGGTGCCCGAGGCAGCAACAGACCCTTGGAGACAAGTCGGCTGCAGGCCGATGTATTGAATCTCGATGCAATTTGAGTGTTCCATCGTCATTACAAGCCCCTGAACGTTACATTTAACTACCATTTTTGCGTCGGATTCGAAAATTTAGACTCACAGGAGAACGACCATAAGGTGCCCGAGGCAGCAATAGACCCTTGGAGACAAGCCGGCAGGAGGCCGATGTATTGAATCTCGACGCAATTTGAGTGTTCCATCGGCATTAGGAGGCCCTGAACGTTACAATTAAATATCATTTTTGCGTCGGATTCGAAAATCTAGACTCACAGGAGAACGACAATGAGGTGCCTGAGACTGCAATATCCTCTTGGATACAAGTCGACTGGAGGTCGATGTATTGAATCTCGACGCAATTTGAGTCTTCTATCGTCATTAGGAGGCGCCGAACGTTACAATTAACTATCATTTTTGCGTCGGATTCGATAATCTAGACTCACAGGAGAAGGACCATGTGGTGCCCGAGGCAGCAATAGACCCTTGGAGACAAGTCGGCTGCAGGCCGATGTATTGAATCTTGACGCAATTTGAGTGTCCATCGTCATTACAAGGCCCTGAGCGTTACAATTAACTTTCATTTTTGCGTCGGATTCGAAAATCTAGACTCACAGGAGAACGACCATAAGGTGCCCGAGGCAGCAATAGACCCTTGGAGACAAGCCGGCTGGAGGCCGATGTATTGAATCTCGACGCAATTTGAGTGTTCCATCGGCATTAGGAGGCCCTGAACGTTACAATTAACTATCATTTTTGAGTCGGATTCGAAAATCTAGACTCACCGGAGACGGTCCATGTGGTGCCCGAGGCAGCGATATCCCCTTGGAGACAAGTCGGCTGGAGGCCGATGTATTGAATCTCGACGCAATTTGAGAGTTCCATCGTCATTAGGAGGCCCTGAACGTTACAATTCACTATCATTTTTGCGTCGGATTCGAAAATCTACACTCACAGGAGAAGGACCATGTGGTGCCCGAGGCAGCAACAGACCCTTTTAGACAAGTCGGCTGGAGGCCGATGTATTGAATCTCGACGCAATTTGAGTGTTCCATCGTCATTAGGAGGCCCTGAACGTTACAATTAACTATCATTTTTGCGTCGGATTCGAAAATCTACACTCACAGGAGGACCATGTGGTGCCCGAGGCAGCGATATCCCCTTGGAGACAAGTCGGCTGGAGGCCGATGTATTGAATCTCGACGCAATTTGAGTGTTCCATCGGCATTAGGAGGTCCTGAACGTTACAATTAACTATCATTTTTGCGACGGATTCGAAAATCTAGACTCACAGGAGAACGACCATGTGGTGCCCGAGGCAGCAACAGACCCTTTTAGACAAATCGGCTGGAGGCCGATGTTTTGAATCTCGACGCAATTTGAGTGTTCCATCGGCATTAGGAGGCCCTGAACGTTACAATTAACTATCATTTTTGCGTCGGATTCGAAAATCTAGACTCACCGGAGACGGACCATGTGGTGCCCGAGGCAGCGATATCCCCTTGGAGACAAGTCGGCTGGAGGCCGATATATTGGATCTCGACGCAATTTGAGTGTTCCATCGGCATTAGGAGGCCCTGAACGTTACAATTAACTATCATTTTTGCGTCGGATTCGAAAATCTAGACTCACAGGAAAACGACCATAAGGTGCCCGAGGCAGCAACAGACCCTTGGAGACAAGTCGGCTGGAGGCCGATGTATTGAATCTCGACGCAATTTGAGTGTTCCATCGTCATTAGGAGGCCCTAAACGTTACAATTCACTATCATTTTTGCGTCTAAACTCGCAGGAGAAGGACCATGTGGTGCCCGAGGCAGCAATAGACCCTTGGAGACAAGTCGGCTGCAGGCCGATGTATTGAATCTCGATGCAATTTGAGTGTTCCATCGTCATTACAAGGCCCTGAACGTTACATTTAACTATCATTTTTGCGTCGGATTCGAAAATTTAGACTCACAGGAGAACGACCATAAGGTGCCCGAGGCAGCAATAGACCCTTGGAGAAAAGGCGGCTGGAGGCCGATGTATTGAATCTCGACGCAATTTGAGTGTTCCATCGGCATTAGGAGGCCCTGAACGTTACAATTAACTATCATTTTTGCGTCGGATTCGAAAATCTAGACTCACAGGAGAACGACCATGAGGTGCCTGAGACTGCAATATCCTCTTGGATACAAGTCGACTGGAGGTCGATGTATTGAATCTCGACGCAATTTGAGTCTTCTATCGTCATTAGGAGGCGCCGAACGTTACAATTAACTATCATTTTTGCGTCGGATTCGAAAATCTAGACTCACCGGAGACGGACCATGTGGTGCCCGAGGCAGCGATATCCCCTTGGAGACAAGTCGGCTGGAGGCCGATGTATTGGATCTCGACGCAATTTGAGTGTTCCATCGGCATTAGGAGGCCCTGAACGTTACAATTAACTATCATTTATGCGTCGGATTCGATAATCTAAACTCACAGGAGAACGACCATAAGGTGCCGAGGCAGCAACAGACCCTTGGAGACAAGTCGGCTGGAGGCCGATGTATTGAATCTCGACGCAATTTGAGTGTTCCATCGTCATTAGGAGGCCCTGAACGTTACAATTAACTATCATTTTTGCGTCGGATTCGAAAATCTAGACTCACAGGAGAAAGACCATGTGGTGCCCGAGGCAGCGATATCCCCTTGGAGACAAGTCGGCTGGAGGCCGATGTATTGGATCTCGACGCAATTTGAGTGTTCCATCGGCATTAGGAGGCCCTGAACGTTACAATTAACTATCATTTTTGCGTCGGATTCGAAAATCTAGACTCACAGGAAAACGACCATAAGGTGCCCGAGGCAGCAACAGACCCTTGGAGGCAAGTCGGCTGGGGGCCGATGTATTGAATCTCGACGCAATTTGAGTGTTCCATCGTCATTAGGAGGCCCTAAACCTTACAATTCACTATCATTTTTGCGTCGGATTCGAAAATCTAGACTCACAGGAGAAGGACCATGTGGTGCCCGAGGCAGCAACAGACCCTTTTAGACAAGTCGGCTGGAGGCCGACGTTTTGAATCTCGACGCAATTTGAGTGTTCCATCGGCATTAGGAGGCCCTGAACGTTACAATTAACTATCATTTTTGCGTCGGATTCGAAATTCTAGACTCACCGGAGACGGACCATGTGGTGCCCGAGGCAGCGATATCCCCTTGGAGACAAGTCGGCTGGAGGCCGATGTATTGGATCTCGACGCAATTTGAGTGTTCCATCGTCATTAGGAGGCCCTAAACGTTACAATTCACTATCATTTTTGCGTCGGATTCGAAAATTTAGACTCACAGGAGAAAGACCATGAGGTGCCTGAGGCAGCAACAGACCCTTGGAGACAAGTCGACTGGAGGCCGATGTATTGAATCTCGACGCAATGTGAGTGTTCCATCGTCATTAGGAGGCCCTAAACGTTACAATTCACTATGATTTTTGCGTCGGATTCGAAAATCTAGACTCGCAGGAGAAGGACCATGTGGTGCCCGAGGCAGCAATAGACCCTTGGAGACAAGTCGGCTGCAGGCCGATGTATTGAATCTCGATGCAATTTGAGTGTTCCATCGTCATTACAAGGCCCTGAACGTTACATTTAACTATCATTTTTGCGTCGGATTCGAAAATTTAGACTCACAGGAGAACGACCATAAGGTGCCCGAGGCAGCAATAGACCCTTGGAGACAAGCCGGCTGGAGGCCGATGTATTGAATCTCGACGCTATTTGAGTGTTCCATCGGCATTAGGAGGCCCTGAACGTTACAATTAACTATCATTTTTGAGTCGGATTCGAAAATCTAGACTCACCGGAGACGGACCATGTGGTGCCCGAGGCAGCGATATCCCCTTGGAGACAAGTCGGCTGGAGGCCGATGTATGGAATCTCGACGCAATTTGAGAGTTCCATCGTCATTAGGAGGCCCTGAACGTTACAATTCACTATCATTTTTGCGTCGGATTCGAAAATCTAGACTCACAGGAGAAGGACCATGTGGTGCCCGAGGCAGCAACAGACCCTTTTAGACAAGTCGGCTGGAGGCCGATGTATTGAATCTCGACGCAATTTGAGTGTTCCATCGGCATTAGGAGGCCCTGAACGTTACAATTAACTATCATTTTTGCGTCGGATTCGGAAATTTAGACTCACAGGAGAAAGACCATGAGGTGCCTGAGGCAGCAACCGACCCTTGGAGACAAGTCGGCTGGAGTGCGATGTATTGAATCTCGACGCAATTTGAGTGTTCCATCGTCATTAGGAGGCCCTAAACGTTACAATTCACTATCATTTTTGCGTCGGATTCGAAAATCTAGACTCGCAGGAGAAGGACCATGTGGTGCCCGAGGCAGCAATAGACCCTTGGAGACAAGTCGGCTGCAGGCCGATGTATTGAATCTCGATGCAATTTGGGTGTTCCATCGTCTTTACAAGGCCCTGAACATTATATTTAACTATCATTTTTGCGTCGGATTCGAAAATTTAGACTCACAGGAGAACGACCATAAGGTGCCCGAGGCAGCAATAGACCCTTGGAGGCAAGCCGGCTAGAGGCCGATGTATTGAATCTCGACGCAATTTGAGTGTTCCATCGGCATTAGGAGGCCCTGAACGTTACAATTAACTATCATTTTTGCGTCGGATTCGAAAATCTAGACTCACAGGAGAACGACCATGAGGTGCCTGAGACTGCAATATCCTCTTGGATACAAGTCGACTAGAGGTCGATGTATTGAATCTCGACGCAATTTGAGTCTTCTATCGTCATTAGGAGGCGCCGAACGTTACAATTAACTATCATTTTTGCGTCGGATTCGATAATCTAGACTCACAGGAGAAGGACCATGTGGTGCCCGAGGCAGCAATAGACCCTTGGAGACAAGTCGGCTGCAGGCCGATGTATTGAATCTCGACGCAATTTGAGTGTTCCATCGGCATTAGGAGCCCTGAACGTTACAATTAACTATCATTTTTGCGTCGGATTCGATAATCTAAACTCACAGGAGAACGACCATAAGGTGCCGAGGCAGCAACAGACCCTTGGAGACAAGTCGGCTGGAGGCCGATGTATTGAATCTCGACGCAATTTGAGTGTTCCATCGTCATTAGGAGGCCCTGAACGTTACAATTAACTATCATTTTTGCGTCGGATTCGAAAATCTAGACTCACAGGAGAAGGACCATGTGGTGCCCGAGGCAGCAACAGACCCTTTTAGACAAGTCGGCTGGAGGCCGATGTTTTGAATCTCGAAGCAATTTGAGTGTTCCATCGGCATTAGGAGGCCCTGGACGTTACAATTTACTATCATTTTTGCGTCGGATTCGAAAATCTAGACTCACCGGAGACGGACCATGTGGTGCCCGAGGCAGCGATATCCCCTTGGAGACAAGTCGGCTGGAGGCCGATGTATTGGATCTCGACGCAATTTGAGTGTTCCATCGGCATTAGGAGGCCCTGAACGTTACAATTAACTATCATTTTTGCGTCGGATCCGAAAATCTATACTCACAGGAAAACGACCATAAGGTGCCCGAGGCAGCAACAGACCCTTGGAGACAAGTCGGCTGGAGGCCGATGTATTGAATCTCGACGCAATTTGAGTGTTCCATCGTCATTAGGAGGCCCTAAACGTTACAATTAACTATCATTTTTGCGTCGGATTCGAAAATCTAGACTCGCAGGAGAAGGACCATGTGGTGCCCGAGGCAGCAATAGACCCTTGGAGACAAGTCTGCTGCAGGCCGATGTATTGAATCTCGAATCAATTTGAGTGTTCCATCGTCATTACAAGCCCCTGAACGTTACATTTAACTACCATTTTTGCGTCGGATTCGAAAATTTAGACTCACAGGAGAACGACCATAAGGTGCCCGAGGCAGCAATAGACCCTTGGAGACAAGCCGGCTGGTGGCCGATGTATTGAATCTCGACGCAATTTGAGTGTTCCATCGGCATTAGGAGGCCCTGAACGTTACAATTAACTATCATTTTTGCGTCGGATTCGAAAATCTAGACTCACAGGAGAACGACCATGAGGTGCCTGAGACTGCAATATCCTCTTGGATACAAGTCGACTGGAGGTCGATGTATTGAATCTCGACGCAATTTGAGTCTTCTATCGTCATTAGGAGGCGCCGAACGTTACAATTAACTATCATTTTTGCGTCGGATTCGATAATCTAGACTCACAGGAGAAGGACCATGTGGTGCCCGAGGCAGCAATAGACCCTTGGAGACAAGTCGGCTGCAGGCCGATGTATTGAATCTTGACGCAATTTGAGTGTCCATCGTCATTACAAGGCCCTGAGCGTTACAATTAACTTTTATTTTTGCGTCGGATTCGAAAATCTAGACTCACAGGAGAACGACCATTAGGTGCCCGAGGCAGCAATAGACCCTTGGAGACAAGCCGGCTGGAGGCCGATGTATTGAATCTCGACGCAATTTGAGTGTTCCATCGGCATTAGGAGGCCCTGAACGTTACAATTAACTATCATTTTTGAGTCGGATTCGAAAATCTAGACTCACCGGAGACGGACCATGTGGTGCCCGAGGCAGCGATATCCCCTTGGAGACAAGTCGGCTGGAGGCCGATGTATTGAATCTCGACGCAATTTGAGAGTTCCATCGTCATTAGGAGGCCCTGATCGTTACAATTCACTGTCATTTTTGCGTCGGATTCGAAAATCTAGACTCACAGGAGAAGGACAATGTGGTGCCCGAGGCAGCAACAGACCCTTTTAGACAAGTCGGCTGGAGGCCGATGTATTGAATCTCGACGCAATTTGAGTGTTCCATCGGCATTAGGAGGCCCTGAACGTTACAATTAACTATCATTTTTGCGTCGGATTCGATAATCTAAACTCACAGGAGAACGACCATAAGGTGCCGAGGCAGCAACAGACCCTTGGAGACAAGTCGGCTGGAGGCCGATGTATTGAATCTCGACGCAATTTGAGTGTTCCATCGTCATTAGGAGGCCCTGAACGGTACAATTAACTATCATTTTTGCGTCGGATTCGAAAATCTACACTCACAGGAGGACCATGTGGTGCCCGAGGCAGCGATATCCCCTTGGAGACAAGTCGGCTGGAGGCCGATGTATTGAATCTCGACGCAATTTGAGTGTTCCATCGGCATTAGGAGGCCCTGAACGTTACAATTAACTATCATTTTTGCGTCGGATTCGAAAATCTAGACTCACAGGAGAACGACCATGTGGTGCCCGAGGCAGCAACAGACCCTTTTAGACAAATCGGCTGGAGGCCGATGTTTTGAATCTCGACGCAATTTGAGTGTTCCATCGGCATTAGGAGGCCCTGAACGTTACAATTAACTATCATTTTTGAGTCGGATTCGAAAATCTAGACTCACCGGAGACGGACCATGTGGTGCCCGAGGCAGCGATATCCCCTTGGAGACAAGTCGGCTGGAGGCCGATGTATTGAATCTCGACGCAATTTGAGAGTTCCATCGTCATTAGGAGGCCCTGATCGTTACAATTCACTGTCATTTTTGCGTCGGATTCGAAAATCTAGACTCACAGGAGAAGGACAATGTGGTGCCCGAGGCAGCAACAGACCCTTTTAGACAAGTCGGCTGGAGGCCGATGTATTGAATCTCGACGCAATTTGAGTGTTCCATCGGCATTAGGAGGCCCTGAACGTTACAATTAACTATCATTTTTGCGTCGGATTCGATAATCTAAACTCACAGGAGAACGACCATAAGGTGCCGAGGCAGCAACAGACCCTTGGAGACAAGTCGGCTGGAGGCCGATGTATTGAATCTCGACGCAATTTGAGTGTTCCATCGTCATTAGGAGGCCCTGAACGGTACAATTAACTATCATTTTTGCGTCGGATTCGAAAATCTACACTCACAGGAGGACCATGTGGTGCCCGAGGCAGCGATATCCCCTTGGAGACAAGTCGGCTGGAGGCCGATGTATTGAATCTCGACGCAATTTGAGTGTTCCATCGGCATTAGGAGGCCCTGAACGTTACAATTAACTATCATTTTTGCGTCGGATTCGAAAATCTAGACTCACAGGAGAACGACCATGTGGTGCCCGAGGCAGCAACAGACCCTTTTAGACAAATCGGCTGGAGGCCGATGTTTTGAATCTCGACGCAATTTGAGTGTTCCATCGGCATTAGGAGGCCCTGAACGTTACAATTAACTATCATTTTTGCGTCGGATTCGAAAATCTAGACTCACCGGAGACGGACCATGTGGTGCCCGAGGCAGCGATATCCCCTTGGAGACAAGTCGGCTGGAGGCCGATGTATTGGATCTCGACGCAATTTGAGTGTTCCATCGGCATTAGGACGCCCTCAACGTTACAATTAACTATCATTTTTGCGTCGGATTCGAAAATCTAGACTCACAGGAAAACGACCATAAGGTGCCCGAGGCAGCAACAGACCCTTGGAGACAAGTCGGCTGCAGGCCGATGTATTGAATCTCGATGCAATTTGAGTGTTCCATCGTCATTACAAGCCCCTGAACGTTACATTTAACTACCATTTTTGCGTCGGATTCGAAAATTTAGACTCACAGGAGAACGACCATAAGGTGCCCGAGGCAGCAATAGACCCTTGGAGACAAGCCGGCAGGAGGCCGATGTATTGAATCTCGACGCAATTTGAGTGTTCCATCGGCATTAGGAGGCCCTGAACGTTACAATTAAATATCATTTTTGCGTCGGATTCGAAAATCTAGACTCACAGGAGAACGACCATGAGGTGCCTGAGACTGCAATATCCTCTTGGATACAAGTCGACTGGAGGTCGATGTATTGAATCTCGACGCAATTTGAGTCTTCTATCGTCATTAGGAGGCGCCGAACGTTACAATTAACTATCATTTTTGCGTCGGATTCGATAATCTAGACTCACAGGAGAAGGACCATGTGGTGCCCGAGGCAGCAATAGACCCTTGGAGACAAGTCGGCTGCAGGCCGATGTATTGAATCTTGACGCAATTTGAGTGTCCATCGTCATTACAAGGCCCTGAGCGTTACAATTAACTTTCATTTTTGCGTCGGATTCGAAAATCTAGACTCACAGGAGAACGACCATAAGGTGCCCGAGGCAGCAATAGACCCTTGGAGACAAGCCGGCTGGAGGCCGATGTATTGAATCTCGACGCAATTTGAGTGTTCCATCGGCATTAGGAGGCCCTGAACGTTACAATTAACTATCATTTTTGAGTCGGATTCGAAAATCTAGACTCACCGGAGACGGTCCATGTGGTGCCCGAGGCAGCGATATCCCCTTGGAGACAAGTCGGCTGGAGGCCGATGTATTGAATCTCGACGCAATTTGAGAGTTCCATCGTCATTAGGAGGCCCTGAACGTTACAATTCACTATCATTTTTGCGTCGGATTCGAAAATCTAGACTCACAGGAGAAGGACCATGTGGTGCCCGAGGCAGCAACAGACCCTTTTAGACAAGTCGGCTGGAGGCCGATGTATTGAATCTCGACGCAATTTGAGTGTTCCATCGGCATTAGGAGGCCCTGAACGTTACAATTAACTATCATTTTTGCGTCGGATTCGAAAATCTATACTCACCGGAGACGGACCATGTGGTGCCCGAGGCAGCGATATCCCCTTGGAGACAAGTCGGCTGGAGGCCGATGTATTGGATCTCGACGCAATTGGAGTGTTCCATCGGCATTAGGAGGCCCTGAACGTTACAATTAACTATCATTTTTGCGTCGGATTCGATAATCTAAACTCACAGGAGAACGACCATAAGGTGCCGAGGCAGCAACAGACCCTTGGAGACAAGTCGGCTGGAGGCCGATGTATTGAATCTCGACGCAATTTGAGTGTTCCATCGTCATTAGGAGGCCCTGAACGTTACAATTCACTATCATTTTTGCGTCGGATTCGAAAATTTAGACTCACAGGAGAAAGACCATGAGGTGCCTGAGGCAGCAACAGACCCTTGGAGACAAGTCGACTGGAGGCCGATGTATTGAATCTCGACGCAATGTGAGTGTTCCATCGTCATTAGGAGGCCCTAAACGTTACAATTCAGTATGATTTTTGCGTCGGATTCGAAAATCTAGACTCGCAGGAGAAGGACCATGTGGTGCCCGAGGCAGCAATAGACCCTTGGAGACAAGTCGGCTGCAGGCCGATGTATTGAATCTCGATGCAATTTGAGTGTTCCATCGTCATTACAAGGCCCTGAACGTTACATTTAACTATCATTTTTGCGTCGGATTCGAAAATTTAGACTCACAGGAGAACGACCATGAGGTGCCTGAGACTGCAATATCCTCTTGGATACAAGTCGACTGGAGGTCGATGTATTGAATCTCGACGCAATTTGAGTCTTCTATCGTCATTAGGAGGCGCCGAACGTTACAATTAACTATCATTTTTGCGTCGGATTCGATAATCTAGACTCACAGGAGAAGGACCATGTGGTGCCCGAGGCAGCAATAGACCCTTGGAGACAAGTCGGCTGCAGGCCGATGTATTGAATCTCGACGCAATTTGAGTGTTCCATCGGCATTAGGAGGCCCTGAACGTTACAATTAACTATCATTTTTGCGTCGGATTCGATAATCTAAACTCACAGGAGAACGACCATAAGGTGCCGAGGCAGCAACAGACCCTTGGAGACAAGTCGGCTGGAGGCCGATGTATTGAATCTCGACGCAATTTGAGTGTTCCATCGTCATTAGGAGGCCCTGAACGTTACAATTAACTATCATTTTTGCGTCGGATTCGAAAATCTAGACTCACAGGAGAAGGACCATGTGGTGCCCGAGGCAGCAACAGACCCTTTTAGACAAGTCGGCTGGAGGCCGATGTTTTGAATCTCGAAGCAATTTGAGTGTTCCATCGGCATTAGGAGGCCCTGGACGTTACAATTAACTATCATTTTTGCGTCGGATTCGAAAATCTAGACTCACCGGAGACGGACCATGTGGTGCCCGAGGCAGCGATATCCCCTTGGAGACAAGTCGGCTGGAGGCCGATGTATTGGATCTCGACGCAATTTGAGTGTTCCATCGGCATTAGGAGGCCCTGAACGTTACAATTAACTATCATTTTTGCGTCGGATCCGAAAATCTATACTCACAGGAAAACGACCATAAGGTGCCCGAGGCAGCAACAGACCTTGGAGACAAGTCGGCTGGAGGCCGATGTATTGAATCTCGACGCAATTTGAGTGTTCCATCGTCATTAGGAGGCCCTAAACGTTACAATTCACTATCATTTTTGCGTCGGATTCGAAAATCTAGACTCGCAGGAGAAGGACCATGTGGTGCCCGAGGCAGCAATAGACCCTTGGAGACAAGTCTGCTGCAGGCCGATGTATTGAATCTCGAATCAATTTGAGTGTTCCATCGTCATTACAAGCCCCTGAACGTTACATTTAACTACCATTTTTGCGTCGGATTCGAAAATTTAGACTCACAGGAGAACGACCATAAGGTGCCCGAGGCAGCAATAGACCCTTGGAGACAAGCCGGCTGGTGGCCGATGTATTGAATCTCGACGCAATTTGAGTGTTCCATCGGCATTAGGAGGCCCTGAACGTTACAATTAACTATCATTTTTGCGTCGGATTCGAAAATCTAGACTCACAGGAGAACGACCATGAGGTGCCTGAGACTGCAATATCCTCTTGGATACAAGTCGACTGGAGGTCGATGTATTGAATCTCGACGCAATTTGAGTCTTCTATCGTCATTAGGAGGCGCCGAACGTTACAATTAACTATCATTTTTGCGTCGGATTCGATA
>NW_025725809.1:0-21286 GCF_021461395.2 Schistocerca americana
AAAATTAATGCGGACAAGACACAGGCCATACTTTTTACAAACAAACGTACTCCCCAGCTCGCCTGGTAGAGCTGGAAGGCCGACGCATTCCATGGTCGCAGACAGTAACCTACCTTGGTCTCACCTTCGACAGACGCCTCACGTGGAAACCCCACGTTCAAGGCGTCTGCCACAAGGCTTACGGAATGACACACAAACTTTACCCCCTATTGAAGAGCCCCGGCCTTTCGATACAATCTAAGCTACTTATTTGGACGTCCTGTGTCCTCTCACTCCTGCTATATGGCTGTGAACTGTGGGGACTAGCAGCAGATACTCATGTTCTCCAGGCACAAATAGTTCAAAGCAAATCACTCAGGATCATATCAAACGCTCCACGATATGTCTCCAACAACGATATCCGCAGACTTCTCCACATTCCACCGCTGGTCCATCAAATCCGCCTCCGCGCCTCAAACACTCTCGCTTTCCTACAAAACTCACCACATGACCACCTCACAGTCCTTAGTCGTACTGTTGGAGATATTCCTTACGCACATCCGACACTGATACTCCAGCGCCGATACCGTCCCAACTGACGGTTTCACCGCTGTTGGGTCACTACTGATCTTTTAATCTAACAATTTTATCATTTCTACCGACATAGACACATAATAACGCCATTTCGAACCTAATCAATCATTCAGAAGGCAGGCCTAGAGCGATCCTTCAGCACATAAGCGGACGAAAGTCCCGTCAAGTTTTTGCCGTGCCGTGCCGTGCGGCGGGTGCCACTGTGTGGGGAGACGCTGACTAGAGCGGAGCGCTTGCTACTGGTGTTGCTGCTGCCGTACGTTGGTTGGAGATGCCGCCCAAGACTAGCGGGAAGGCCGCCAAGAAGGCTGGCAAGGCGCAGAAGAACATTTCGAAGGGCGACAAGAAGAAGAAGCGCAAGAGGAAGGAGAGCTATGCCATCTACATCTACAAGGTGCTGAAGCAGGTGCACCCTGACACGGGCATCTCGTCGAAGGCGATGAGCATCATGAACAGCTTCGTGAACGACATTTTCGAGCGCATTGCGGCCGAGGCTTCTCGCCTGGCGCACTACAACAAGCGCTCGACCATCACGTCCCGCGAGATCCAGACCGCTGTGCGGCTGTTGCTGCCTGGCGAGCTGGCCAAGCACGCCGTGAGCGAGGGCACGAAGGCGGTGACCAAGTACACGAGCTCCAAGTAAGGAGGTGGCTCTGGAATGGAAGGAAGGATGGAGAAGGCTCCTCCGTTGCGAGAGCGGCGAAACGGCCCTTTTCAGGGCCACCAACTTGCCTTTTGCGGGAAGGGCGGAATTGTTGTTGTTGTTGTTGTTTGTGTGGACGGCTGTGATGTATGTGTGCATTTTGATTGTGGGTGGGGGGGCGCGTCAAAGCGTGTTGCGCGGGGTACGGCCACGAGGTTGGTCGCCGTGGCGTGGAATGGTGGCACGCCTCGTTGGCGTGGTTTTTGACCCATTGGTGTTGTTGGGGTGTGTGTGTGTTTGTGTGTTACCCGTCTGCGAGGGGGGACAGTGCGATCGGCGACTTTTGTGTCACCGTAACGACGGCCGTTTGCGGGTTTGTTTTTTTGCACATCATACATGGCGAGGGTGAAATGTGAAATGTTTTTGTTTGGTTTGTTTTTGCCGCCCACTATTCCCTTTGCTGTACGCCGAGTTTGACAATGGTGCGACGTAACTGCAGCGTGGAGGTGTGTGAGTGACGTTGAAATGAACGTGCCATTAAGACGCATTGTTGTTGTATTGTACTGTACGTGTACGGCGACACGCACGATGATGTACCATTCGACTCTGATGTTTGATAGCCGTGTCTGACTGATTGCGTACGACGCACGCACACCGATGTCGTCATTCAAGATGCACGCTAGACGGCGGCGGCGGCGGCGGCGCCGGTCGTTTGTTTGGCGAATGTCTGTACACGTGTTTGTCTGTGTCCATCCGGTATGTATTTGTTTGTTTGTTTGAAAGTGTTTTGTGTGTCGGTGACGTGGTCCGATCCGTCGCCCCCTGAGTAACTGTCGATCGGCGCGATAGACCGGCGTCACGCAACTGAACCGAAGTCTTGGGCACACCCGTCATACTGTTGTACACCGTCGCGCTGAGAACGGTAACGAAAGGTTGACTCTGATCGGTCGAATGTCTGGGCAGAACGTGAGGAATGAGGCAAGAGTGCAAGGAGGGGGGGGCAAAAGAGAGAGGAAGGGAAAAAGGGGAGAAACGCATTCGTAGAGCAACGGAACGTTCCCGTGTCGGAGGCGTATTGGAGCCGCACTGAAATGCGTTTAACGGCGGCGCGGCTGCAAGTGTCTGCCGTGGTGAACGTTACCTTTGACGGCTGCATTGGGCTTTGCCTTTGCTTTCGCTTTCGCTTTCGCTTTCCCGGATGTACGTAACGTTTGTTGATATGGTTCTGAGGAAGAGTGTATGACAGTGCCGTGCCGTCCATGTTCGTGTGCCCTCCCATTGTGTGTATGCTATTGTCTGTGTACTTGAATGATGTATGTAGGTGTTAGTGGACATGTTTTACCAGTGGGGGGAAATGGATCGTCGATAGTTGCCGTCACTCTGTCACGGTCGAGATGACGCACCCTCCGTACAGAAAGGTGTCGAGAAAGTGAGTGTGTGTGTGTGTGTGTGTGTGTGTGTGTGCGTGCGTGCGTCCGTGAATTGGCAGTGTTTGGAGGTGGGCGTGCCCTGCATGTGGCCCGGAAAAGGCTGTTCGTTAGGCGGTAGTGTTGTGTGGACAGGGGAGGGGCATGCGTAACGCTGCTGGCATGGCATTTCGGGAGATGGGAGGGGGCAAACGAGGAAACGAGGAGCGGCGGCCAAAGACGGGACGGGGAGGGGCGCGGTGTGGGTGGCTTGCGCCTGTGCTCGGCGTTGTGGTTTGTGCAAAAGAGGAGGAGAAAAACAATGTGAGTTGCCAGGGAGGGGAGCGGTGTTGTGTTGTGGTTGTCGTGGTGTAGCCGCAGACGCGGCTGTCAGTGAACGTGGCGAGACGGACGGATGCGCGGAGGGGCGGGGGCGGGGGCGGCGCATTTCGCCGGTGCCGTGCCGTGCCGTGCCGTGCCTGAAAGCCGCGTGGTCGCTGTGTTGTTGGTGGCGTGGGGGCGAGGAGAGTACCGTACGGGTGTGCTTGTGCGCCGGAAATGGCACACTGCGCCCGCCCGTCTTGGAGGCTGATGGCTGTGGTGTGGAAATGGGGCGCGGTGATGTTGAAGCACAGAAAAGAAACCAAGAAAACGGAAGGCGTGATGCGGCGGTGGTGGTGAGAGCGGGAAAAACAAAACAAAAGAAAAAAAACAACAAAAAAAAAGAAGGAAAAACAACAAGAAACAAAAAAGAAAACAAAAAGTCTATCAATATTAAAATGTAAATGGAAATGGAAATGGACCCAGGTATAACCTCCCTGCACAAATAGCAGAGAGTCCGATGATAATAAAAATGTGCCAGAATGTTAACGTCCCTACAAAACAAACCCAACGATAATATTAATGAAAGAGTGAACCGTATGTAACATTGCAACAGACATAATGAAACCTGATAAATTGTATAAGGGCAGCAGCCGTTGACCTTTGGCCCTGTATTCAGAATAAAAAGAGCCAAAGATCGTTACCCCAATGAAAAAGACACTGAAACACGTATGTAACATAGTAGCGATGGCGAGACATTGTAGCATCTGTGACCAGAGAGTTTGCGCTGGACTGCGCGAGTGTTGCGAGCGGTTCTCAGTCAGTCAGTCAGTCTGTGTAGTTGAGGGCTGTACTCTGTCAGTAGTCGTCGCGTGCAGTACGCTAATAGTCGTCATGCAGAGCGGTCGGTCAGTAGTAGCAGCCGAGTGCGGTTGTGTGATGTAGGCGGTCGGCAACACTGGTCAAGATGGTGAATAAGGTATACTGTTAATTAATATAATCATTAGATAATGAGAAATTGTATTTATTGTAATTATGCTCCAACAAGTTCCCCAATAATAATTTTTATTTCAAAAGCATTTTTCAAACATTTAATCTTTTATTGAACTAAAGAGTTCGTTCCACTTCTTTGAAGAAAAATGTCACTAAAATCACAAAAAAAGAGAATATTATTATTTGCAATGCAGTTCCTCCAAGCGCTGCGCAACAACCAGAGCAGAAATGTGACATCCATTTATTCGGAGGTAAGACTTTAATTCCGATTGTTTTGCACAGGGCCAAAGACCGATATTTCGGTTTAATTGAAGTTTCTTGTCACTGAACGGACTTTTTTAAATGTTGTGTGAAGACTTTATATTTGAGTCAGATTGCGAATTGCACATTGTTGTTGCCATTTTCAATACCTCTCATTGTGGGCGAGGTTACAATTAGCGCAATGTCCATTAGCATCCGTAAATAACATTGTCCATTATTTTAAATATTGCTGGGAGGTTACAACACACACACAAAACAAAAAACAAAAAGAAACAAAAAATTGCATTTATATCCGCTCCTCGATTGTAGATACCCCTTACACAGCTGTGTGCAATGAATGAGTGCTGGCTGGTAATTAATTGCACTCCTTGGAGGGAAATGCCATAGGAAGTAGTCTTTAAAAAGTGAATGTTTTTCGTTAAGAGACAAAAGTTACTTTAGAAAAAAAGTAATAGTGGGGCTTGTGTTGTTGAACAAAATAAGTACAATGAACATACGTTATCAGATTTGCGCAATGCAGCGTCACACCACCTCTTGATTATAACACAATATACTATACATCGTCCCGAACCGTGACCAGAGTCGCGAGACGAGCAGAGCACGCCGCCGACGCCCGCTCAGTACAACCGTCCACCCGCTACTACTGTCGACCGACTACTACCTCTCCCGACTCGCGCTACAATATATATAACAACTGTTCCTGGCGACCCGGTGCGTGCCACTACTGTCGTCTGGCGCGGTCCAAGCGCCGACTAGCAGCGATAAAGAACTCTCTGGTCAGACAGAGATGCTGTCATGCCTCGCCATCGCTCTGGTAATGAATACATACGTGTTGCAGCGTGCGTACCACCGGAACACGCAGTGGCGGAGCCAAAGACTGTGTTGTCGAGGTCGAGTGCGAGTGGGAAGAGAGGCAGCGTCGGCACGGAGATGCAAGCGAGCGCGAGACGCACGGGGGCTGCGGCGTGGCGCGTTTGCGGTCGGCGCCTTTGGTGGCAACGGCCGGGACAAGCAGCGGTGTATGGTGTGGTGCGGGGCGGACAGGGGCGGCGGTGGACGGGGAGGAGGCGGCGCGACGACGGCATGGGGGCGAAAACGGGACGGGGGACGGCGGATGTTGAGAGGCGTCACGCGCGGACAGGACACAGACACAGAGACACACAGAGTGGAAAGGGAGGGTGCGCGGTAGTAGTTGGGAATGTGCGTACCGTGCGGGATGGGAGTGGGCGAGGAACACGGTCGTGGCCCCTGTTTTGGGTGCGTGTGATGACGTCGGTGTGTTGTGGGAAGGGAAGGTGCTGTGGCGGCGGCGCGTAATGGGCGTAGGCCGAAAAGAGAAAGGAACGTGGGCAGTGTGTTGGCAAGCGTCGGTTCGACTGCGACGTTGATGGGCAGGGCAGGGCAAGGTTAATGGTGGTAGGAGTAGGCGTGTGGGCGCAAAAAATCTGCCGCTGCAGGCGGTGCCGTAACCGCCATGGCGGGAAGGAGAGAGGGCCAAAGAAAGAAAGAAAGAAGAAAAAAAAGGAGGGGGGGGGGGGGCGAAAGTGGAGAGGCGGTGGTGTGAGAAGGGCGGGGGCGGAAGGAAGGCAGGAAGGACAAGAGGCGAGGCGACGGCTTGCTTTGTGTATCGGTCGGTCTCTGGCTATGCTTCGTTTTCTGCAGCAGGGTCGGTGCGCGGCGTGGCTCGCGGCAGTGGGAACGCCTGGTGGCTGGACGGCCAGCAATGCGGTTGGATGGGCGGCCACAGCACCGCACCTGTGCCCGAGGAGGAGACGCTGGCGGCGGGCCCTGAGGTGAGGCCGGCTCGGCTGGGGCTGTGGATGTGTAGGTGTGCGCCGCTGCTGCAACAACGAGTAAAACGCGAGAAGAAGGGATGGCGGTAGAGAGGAAAAAAAAAAAAAAGGTCGTGTTGTGTTGATGCGCAGGCAGACGCGTACAGAGGGACGAGCCCGGTCTGCAGCAGGGTGTGGCCGTGCCGAGTGCAGAGCAGCGGCGGCTCGGTTCGGTTCGGCCCGGCCCGGCGGGCCGCGCTGTTGTCGCGGACGTGAGCGCCCCCTGGCGGGTGGCCGGAGGCGGCGCGGCGTGTTGGACGTGTGGCTGGTGGCAGTGCACAATTTGCGAGTGGCTGGCGGTGTGGTGTGGCGGTTGGCGCGTCGGGCGGCGGAGAGGTATGTGTTGCGGGCGCCCTTTGCTGCGCTGCGTCGTTGCGTGTGCCGTACAGGGCGGGCGCTTGTCGACTGTGTGGGCGGTGTGGCGAATTGGCGTGAAACGGCTGCCGAGAGGTGTGTGGTAGCGAGCCGGTCGGTGGTGTCAGTGCGAAGGGGAATGTGCGTGCGTTTGGCGGTTTCGGTGTGCTTTTTGCGGCGTGAGAGTGGGAATTAGTGGGGCCGCGCTGTTGTGTTGGTTCCTTGTGTCTTGTGTCGCGTAGCTTGATGGCAACGTGGAAGGACGCCGGTTTCGTTTCGAGCCTTGCGTGTGGTTGTCGACGTTGACTGGTTGGCGTGTGCCGATGCACGTGCATGTGTGGGTCGCGAGTGCGTTTTTGGCTGGCTGTGTGTGTGTGTGTGTGTGTGTTTTGGGGGGGAAGGGGGAGGCGGTGGTGAAAGTGCAGTCGTTGCCACGGGCGTCGTCGGGTGGGGCTGGGGCTGTGCGTCGTGGCGGAAAGGTGGTAGGTTGCGGGAAGCGAGCCCGTCGTTGACGGTGTCGCGTGAGTTGTGAATCGAGTGGGGCGCGGGGCGCGGGACAGGAGCAGCGTGCCGCTGCGTCGTGGTCGTCAGCAGAGGCTGTGCGTGTGCTTGTCCTTTTTGTGGGCGGTTCGTGCGAGGCGTTTTTGTTTTGTGTTGCCCTAGTTGTTAGTTTATTTTGTTTGTGTTTGTTATTTTGAGACGACGACTGGTTGGTGGCGTGCGCGCGAAGTGGCGGTGTGCGCTTCCCGTGTCGTTTGTGTTGTTTGGTTTTTTTGTTTTTGTGTGTTTTTTTTTTTTTTTTTTTTGCACTGGGCCCCGGTGGGTGGGTGCGTGTGTGTCGATTGCCGGCTGGCGAGAGGTGCGCCATCGGCGGGGTGGGTCGCCGGCACAAGTAGAGGCGGCGGCGTTGTTGCTGTTGTTGTGTGGTGTTTGTTTTGTTCGGCTGTGTCGGCGAGCTGTGTTGCGGTGCGTGTGAATGGTGGTGCAAAAGTGCTGGCGTTGGGGCTGCGACTGCGACGGCGGCGAGCCGCGGGCGCGCCATTGATAGTGATGTTGTGAACAGCGGCTGTGTACGGTAGTGGTGTTGTTGTAGCACGACGTGCATCCGGGCCGGCGCGGAAAGCGCAGTTGCGGGCGGTTGCCCTTCGGTGCCAGCCATGTCGCGTGAGCGGCGGGTTGCTCTGGTGTCGACACGTGGTGCTCTGGGTTGTTGTGTGGTGCCCTTTGGCCGGTGGGGGTGGTTCGCGTGTGTCTCGTTCGCGCTCGGTGTCTGGTCGTGGTCGTGGTCGTGCTGCTCCCCCGTCTGTCGGCGGTTTCCGACGTCGTCTGTACGTTTTTGTTCGTTTGCGGCGTGCCTGCCGACGTCGTCCCGTCGCGACCTTTCAACCGAAAGTGTGGCGCCCGAAGGTGAACGAACGTAACCCTGACCTCGGCGCTTTACGCTGAGCCGAGCGAACCGAACCGAACCTAACGTGTGGTGTGGCGAGGTGAGCTCAGCCTGTGAGCCCCTAACGTCTACGTAAGGTAAGCTGTCCGGCTCACGCCTCACGTTTGAACGCTTTTGTAACCTACGTTTGACGCTTCTTAACCTAGCACTGACCCCTTAACCTAACGTGTAACCTAACCTAACCTAACCTAACCTAACCTAACCTCTGACGCCTGACGTGTTTGAATGCTTAACCTAAGTTTGACGCTTAACCTAACCCAAGTCCCCTTAACCTAACCCACGTCCACCTAACCTAACCTAACGTAGACGTGTAAACGTAATGTGTAACGCGTAACGTGTAAGGTCGGCTGTCGTGTGTGCTTGACGGCAGATTGGGTTGGTCTGTAGATTCGGATTGCGGTTTGCCTCGGTCGAGGGGTTGGGTCGGAAGCGGCGAGGGGCGGCGGCGCCTGTTGCGCAGGCGGCGTCCGTTTGCGGCGGGCAATTGTTGAGAAACGGCTGTGAATGTTGGCGGGCGAGAGGAGGAGGACGGCGCGCGATGTGGCCCGACGGCTGCGGGCCGATCGGGAAACGGCGGGAGGGCGACGGAAGGCGATGGGGCGGCGGAGGCGCGTTTGCACGGCCGTCATCGCCGCACGCCTCGGCTTGTGTGGCTGTGGCGCCGGCCGCGCTGGCCGGGCTGCCGCGGCGACGGTGTGGGAGTTTTGCCGAAGGTTTGGCCATTGTGGCGGGTCGTCGGCTGGGGCTGTGGGGGCGGCATTTGGGCGGGGGCGGCGATTCTCGGCGGGCCGACCCAGGCTGTAGCGCGCGGTAGCTGCAGTTTGGCCGTGGTTTGCGGCGCTGCCGTGGCGACTGGTTGGCGACTGTGGTGTGGCTGTGTGTAGCCCCATCCTCGGTGGTTTGAAAGGCGCGGGCGGTTGTGGCGCAGGTTTGGGGCTGCTCCGCACAGGCTGTCGGACGTTGGGCGGTAGCAAGCGCGGGAGGCGCGGCGCGGCGGCGCGCAGAGTGGCGGCCGCTCTCTCGGCCGTCCGCGCCCGCCCGCGACACTGGCTGGGCCTTGTGATTCTCTGCTCTTGTGCTTGCGTGCCTGCCGTCCCGCTCGCTCTCGCTGTGTGTTACGCGCGTCGTCGAAATGGCAGATCAGGCGGCTACGAACGAGACTGCTGCGGCACCCGCCGCCACCGGCACTACGAAGAAGGCCAAGTCTGCGTCGTCTGCGAAGAAGCCGCGCGCCAAGCCTGCGCACCCGCGCACCTCTGAGATGGTGACGGCCGCCATCAAGAGTCTGAAGGAGCGCGGCGGGTCGTCGCTGCAGGCGATCAAGAAGTACATAGCCGCGCACTACAAGCTGGACGCGGAGAAGCTGGCGCCGTTTATCAAGAAGTACCTCAAGTCGGCCGTCGTGGCGGGCGAGCTGGTGCAGACGAAGGGGAAGGGCGCGTCCGGCTCGTTCAAGCTTGCCGGCGCCGGCGGCGGGGGGGCGGCCGAGGGCGGCAAGGCTCGTGCTGGCGGTGCCAAGAAGAAGCGCGCCGCTCCGGCCAGCAAGGAGAAGAAGGGCGCCCGTGCGGCCGGCGCAAAGAAGGCTGGTGGCGTGAAGGCGGCGACCGGTCGGAAGGCGGGCGCCGCCAAGAAGGCGTCTGCGGCGTCGGCCGCTCCCGCGGGTGCGAAGAAGGCGGCTGCGGCCAAGCCGGCCAAGGCCAAGTCGCCGTCGAAGGCGAAGAAGGCCGCCAAGGTTCCGACGAAGAAGCCGAAGGCGCCGCGCCCGAAGAAGGCGACGACGCCGTCTAAGGCGAAGGCTTCGCCCAAGAAGAAGAAGTAGAGTAGAGGAGAAAGAGATGGGAAAGGAAGGGTTTGGCGCTTGACTCCGTCGTCCCCACCCCCCGTCGTCGTCTAGTGGCGCGCAAGAGACGCGCGGCCCAAAACGGCCCTTCTCAGGGCCATCAAAGCACGTCGGGGAAGGTTTTGATTGTCGTGTTGCGTTTGGTGTGGGTGTCTGTCTGGCGTTTCTGTATGCCCGTGGGGATGCTGTTTGCGTGCCGTGGTGGTTGGATTGCGGGGGTCGGTGGCGGGTGTGGGCGGCGGTAGCGGTAAGCGGTGTTGTTGTTGTTGTTGTTGTCGTGGTTGATTGTCGCCGTGTTTGTTTTGTGGCGGCGGCCGACGGTTGGTTTTCTGTCACGTTGTTTTGTTTGAATACGTTGGTTGGCTTGCCTGCGTTCGTTCTTCTCGGATGTCTGTCTTGTCGAGTCGTGTCTGGTCTTTGTTTTGTTCCTTTGTGTGTGTGTGTGTTATGTTTTGCAACGGGGGGGCACGTTGAGATGCGGAAGGAGTCGGCGGGGATTTCGGTGGCGTGTAGAGCGAGCGAGCGCGCCTGCCTGGCCGTTGGCCGTCGGAGTGGAGTGCGGGTTTTTTTTGTTTTCGAAACGAAAGCGGCGGCCGGCCAGCCACCCGTGCGGTGTGACGTCGGCCGTTGGGTATTGTGCGCTTTGAGCGCCGGGGAGGGATGATGTGTGATTGTTGCGCGCTGCTAGCAGGCAGGCAGAGTGAGCGGGTGTGGCGGACGGACGGGAAGTGGTGGTTTTTGTTTTTGGGTTGCGGGGCGAGAGGCAGGCGACCGACAAAGTTTGCTCGCGACGGAGAGATGTTAGTGGCCCTGAAAAGGGCCGTTTTTGTTTGTGCGGTGCGGTGCCGCGGCGCGGTTTAGGCGCGCTCGCCGCGGATGCGGCGCGCGAGCTGGATGTCCTTGGGCATGATGGTGACGCGCTTGGCGTGGATTGCGCACAGGTTGGTGTCTTCGAAGAGGCCGACGAGGTAGGCCTCGCTGGCCTCCTGCAGGGCCATGACTGCGGAGCTCTGGAAGCGCAGGTCGGTCTTGAAGTCCTGGGCGATCTCGCGCACTAGGCGCTGGAATGGCAGCTTGCGGATGAGCAGCTCTGTGCTCTTCTGGTAGCGCCTGATTTCTCGCAGGGCGACGGTGCCCGGCCTGTAGCGGTGGGGCTTCTTGACGCCTCCGGTGGCGGGCGCGCTCTTCCTCGCCGCCTTGGTGGCGAGCTGTTTGCGCGGCGCCTTTCCGCCGGTGGACTTGCGGGCCGTTTGCTTTGTGCGGGCCATGGCGGTAGCGGTAGCGGTAGCGGAGCGGCGTGCGTGGAGGTTAGGTGCGGCGCGGCGTCCGGTGCTGCCTTGACAACGGGCCCGCGCGCCTCCGTGCTGCGCTTATATGCCCTCGGTTGCGCGTGGTGGGGGGAGGGCGGGCCAGAGTCTATATAGGGGGGCGGCGGGCGCGCTGGGCGCAGACCGTAGCCGACTCGCCAGCCGCTGCAGCTGCTGTTTGTGCACGTTTTGCTTTGCCCGAGGAAGGAAGGATGACAGGCCGCGGCAAGGGAGGAAAGGGGCTCGGCAAGGGTGGCGCCAAGCGGCACCGCAAGGTGTTGCGCGACAACATCCAGGGCATCACGAAGCCCGCCATCCGCCGCCTGGCTCGCAGGGGCGGCGTGAAGCGCATCTCTGGTCTGATCTACGAGGAGACCCGCGGGGTGCTGAAGGTGTTCCTGGAGAACGTGATCCGCGACGCGGTGACGTACACTGAGCACGCCAAGCGCAAGACTGTGACGGCCATGGACGTGGTGTACGCCCTGAAGAGGCAGGGGCGCACCCTGTACGGTTTCGGCGGTTAGGCTGCGTCGCAGCGGGCGCTGGCCTTCCCGCGGCCGTGCTTGTGGGTGGGAGAGACTAGAAAACGGCCCTTTTCAGGGCCACCACACTGTTCGGAAGTTGAAAAGTGCGAAAGAGTCTGTGTTGTTGCTGCGTGTGTGCGCGCTGTGTTGTTTGTTTGTTTGTTTCTTTCTTTCCGTTTGAGCGACGTGATGTGACTGGGAGGGGAGAAGGAAAGGAAACGTGTCATGTGGCTGGCTGTGTGTGGAGCTGCTTCGTTTGTGTGTCTTTGTATCGATCGCGACGGAGATGGCGGGCGGGCTGTGTGTTGTTGTGCGAGAGGCGGTGATTATTTGCTTGCGTGGTTTGTCTCTGTGTGTTTGTTTGCGGCGGCGTTGGGGTTTCCGAGGCAAGGCGTGTGGGCATAGGCGGCCGGATCAGCTGTTTCGTTCGTGTCGACGGCCGTTGCGCGCGGGAGTGGAGGGCGGTGTGTCGACACGCCTCCCTTTAACAATGGTCATTATTGCTGCCGTTGTCGGTTTGGAAGGCGACTGCGACGGTGCAAAATGTGTGCGTGTGTGTGTGTGTTGGGCCACACGGGCTGTGTGGACGACAAGATGGCGGACGTGCGCCGGCGGCGGCTGTGCTGTGACAGTGCAAAGTTAAAACAAAACAAGGTGCGGCGAGGACGACTGAAATTTTGCTTTGGACGTAGGTTTGTGTGGTGGCCCTGAAAAGGGCCGATTGTTGTGGGCCGAGCCGGCAAAGCGCGTTGCGTGCAGGGGAGCACGCGGCGCTGCGATTGCCTGGCCTCCTTTAGGCCTTCTTCTCGGTCTTCTTTGGCAGCAGGACGGCCTGGATGTTGGGCAGGACACCACCCTGTGCGATGGTGACGCCCGACAGGAGCTTGTTGAGCTCCTCGTCGTTGCGGATGGCAAGCTGCAGGTGGCGCGGGATGATGCGCGTCTTCTTGTTGTCGCGGGCCGCGTTTCCGGCCAGCTCGAGCACCTCAGCCGCGAGGTACTCCATGACGGCGGCGAGGTAGACGGGCGCCCCGGCGCCGACGCGCTCTGCGTAGTTTCCCTTGCGCAGGAGGCGGTGGATTCTGCCGACCGGGAACTGGAGCCCAGCCCTGCTTGAGCGGGACTTTGACTTGCCCTTGACTTTGCCTCCCTTTCCGCGTCCGGACATGGCGATGGGCTAGCGACGGTGCACACGAAACGGAAACGAAAACGACCGGTGCGAGCGGCAGCGAGTCGAGCAGCGGAGTGCGTGCCGGCGCAGCCGGGGTGGGGGTGCTTTATGGGCTCGGGTGCGGCGGCCGGTTGCGCGCGCGCCCCATTGGTCGGCGGCCGCAACAGGGCGAGCTGGTAAAGGTGCGGCGGCGGCTGGCGGCGGGTGCCACTGTGTGGGGAGACGCTGACTAGAGCGGAGCGCTTGCTACTGGTGTTGCTGCTGCCGTACGTTGGTTGGAGATGCCGCCCAAGACTAGCGGGAAGGCCGCCAAGAAGGCTGGCAAGGCGCAGAAGAACATTTCGAAGGGCGACAAGAAGAAGAAGCGCAAGAGGAAGGAGAGCTATGCCATCTACATCTACAAGGTGCTGAAGCAGGTGCACCCTGACACGGGCATCTCGTCGAAGGCGATGAGCATCATGAACAGCTTCGTGAACGACATTTTCGAGCGCATTGCGGCCGAGGCTTCTCGCCTGGCGCACTACAACAAGCGCTCGACCATCACGTCCCGCGAGATCCAGACCGCTGTGCGGCTGTTGCTGCCTGGCGAGCTGGCCAAGCACGCCGTGAGCGAGGGCACGAAGGCGGTGACCAAGTACACGAGCTCCAAGTAAGGAGGTGGCTCTGGAATGGAAGGAAGGATGGAGAAGGCTCCTCCGTTGCGAGAGCGGCGAAACGGCCCTTTTCAGGGCCACCAACTTGCCTTTTGCGGGAAGGGCGGAATTGTTGTTGTTGTTGTTGTTTGTGTGGACGGCTGTGATGTATGTGTGCATTTTGATTGTGGGTGGGGGGGCGCGTCAAAGCGTGTTGCGCGGGGTACGGCCACGAGGTTGGTCGCCGTGGCGTGGAATGGTGGCACGCCTCGTTGGCGTGGTTTTTGACCCATTGGTGTTGTTGGGGTGTGTGTGTGTTTGTGTGTTACCCGTCTGCGAGGGGGGACAGTGCGATCGGCGACTTTTGTGTCACCGTAACGACGGCCGTTTGCGGGTTTGTTTTTTTGCACATCATACATGGCGAGGGTGAAATGTGAAATGTTTTTGTTTGGTTTGTTTTTGCCGCCCACTATTCCCTTTGCTGTACGCCGAGTTTGACAATGGTGCGACGTAACTGCAGCGTGGAGGTGTGTGAGTGACGTTGAAATGAACGTGCCATTAAGACGCATTGTTGTTGTATTGTACTGTACGTGTACGGCGACACGCACGATGATGTACCATTCGACTCTGATGTTTGATAGCCGTGTCTGACTGATTGCGTACGACGCACGCACACCGATGTCGTCATTCAAGATGCACGCTAGACGGCGGCGGCGGCGGCGGCGCCGGTCGTTTGTTTGGCGAATGTCTGTACACGTGTTTGTCTGTGTCCATCCGGTATGTATTTGTTTGTTTGTTTGAAAGTGTTTTGTGTGTCGGTGACGTGGTCCGATCCGTCGCCCCCTGAGTAACTGTCGATCGGCGCGATAGACCGGCGTCACGCAACTGAACCGAAGTCTTGGGCACACCCGTCATACTGTTGTACACCGTCGCGCTGAGAACGGTAACGAAAGGTTGACTCTGATCGGTCGAATGTCTGGGCAGAACGTGAGGAATGAGGCAAGAGTGCAAGGAGGGGGGGGCAAAAGAGAGAGGAAGGGAAAAAGGGGAGAAACGCATTCGTAGAGCAACGGAACGTTCCCGTGTCGGAGGCGTATTGGAGCCGCACTGAAATGCGTTTAACGGCGGCGCGGCTGCAAGTGTCTGCCGTGGTGAACGTTACCTTTGACGGCTGCATTGGGCTTTGCCTTTGCTTTCGCTTTCGCTTTCGCTTTCCCGGATGTACGTAACGTTTGTTGATATGGTTCTGAGGAAGAGTGTATGACAGTGCCGTGCCGTCCATGTTCGTGTGCCCTCCCATTGTGTGTATGCTATTGTCTGTGTACTTGAATGATGTATGTAGGTGTTAGTGGACATGTTTTACCAGTGGGGGGAAATGGATCGTCGATAGTTGCCGTCACTCTGTCACGGTCGAGATGACGCACCCTCCGTACAGAAAGGTGTCGAGAAAGTGAGTGTGTGTGTGTGTGTGTGTGTGTGTGTGTGTGCGTGCGTGCGTCCGTGAATTGGCAGTGTTTGGAGGTGGGCGTGCCCTGCATGTGGCCCGGAAAAGGCTGTTCGTTAGGCGGTAGTGTTGTGTGGACAGGGGAGGGGCATGCGTAACGCTGCTGGCATGGCATTTCGGGAGATGGGAGGGGGCAAACGAGGAAACGAGGAGCGGCGGCCAAAGACGGGACGGGGAGGGGCGCGGTGTGGGTGGCTTGCGCCTGTGCTCGGCGTTGTGGTTTGTGCAAAAGAGGAGGAGAAAAACAATGTGAGTTGCCAGGGAGGGGAGCGGTGTTGTGTTGTGGTTGTCGTGGTGTAGCCGCAGACGCGGCTGTCAGTGAACGTGGCGAGACGGACGGATGCGCGGAGGGGCGGGGGCGGGGGCGGCGCATTTCGCCGGTGCCGTGCCGTGCCGTGCCGTGCCTGAAAGCCGCGTGGTCGCTGTGTTGTTGGTGGCGTGGGGGCGAGGAGAGTACCGTACGGGTGTGCTTGTGCGCCGGAAATGGCACACTGCGCCCGCCCGTCTTGGAGGCTGATGGCTGTGGTGTGGAAATGGGGCGCGGTGATGTTGAAGCACAGAAAAGAAACCAAGAAAACGGAAGGCGTGATGCGGCGGTGGTGGTGAGAGCGGGAAAAACAAAACAAAAGAAAAAAAACAACAAAAAAAAAGAAGGAAAAACAACAAGAAACAAAAAAGAAAACAAAAAGTCTATCAATATTAAAATGTAAATGGAAATGGAAATGGACCCAGGTATAACCTCCCTGCACAAATAGCAGAGAGTCCGATGATAATAAAAATGTGCCAGAATGTTAACGTCCCTACAAAACAAACCCAACGATAATATTAATGAAAGAGTGAACCGTATGTAACATTGCAACAGACATAATGAAACCTGATAAATTGTATAAGGGCAGCAGCCGTTGACCTTTGGCCCTGTATTCAGAATAAAAAGAGCCAAAGATCGTTACCCCAATGAAAAAGACACTGAAACACGTATGTAACATAGTAGCGATGGCGAGACATTGTAGCATCTGTGACCAGAGAGTTTGCGCTGGACTGCGCGAGTGTTGCGAGCGGTTCTCAGTCAGTCAGTCAGTCTGTGTAGTTGAGGGCTGTACTCTGTCAGTAGTCGTCGCGTGCAGTACGCTAATAGTCGTCATGCAGAGCGGTCGGTCAGTAGTAGCAGCCGAGTGCGGTTGTGTGATGTAGGCGGTCGGCAACACTGGTCAAGATGGTGAATAAGGTATACTGTTAATTAATATAATCATTAGATAATGAGAAATTGTATTTATTGTAATTATGCTCCAACAAGTTCCCCAATAATAATTTTTATTTCAAAAGCATTTTTCAAACATTTAATCTTTTATTGAACTAAAGAGTTCGTTCCACTTCTTTGAAGAAAAATGTCACTAAAATCACAAAAAAAGAGAATATTATTATTTGCAATGCAGTTCCTCCAAGCGCTGCGCAACAACCAGAGCAGAAATGTGACATCCATTTATTCGGAGGTAAGACTTTAATTCCGATTGTTTTGCACAGGGCCAAAGACCGATATTTCGGTTTAATTGAAGTTTCTTGTCACTGAACGGACTTTTTTAAATGTTGTGTGAAGACTTTATATTTGAGTCAGATTGCGAATTGCACATTGTTGTTGCCATTTTCAATACCTCTCATTGTGGGCGAGGTTACAATTAGCGCAATGTCCATTAGCATCCGTAAATAACATTGTCCATTATTTTAAATATTGCTGGGAGGTTACAACACACACACAAAACAAAAAACAAAAAGAAACAAAAAATTGCATTTATATCCGCTCCTCGATTGTAGATACCCCTTACACAGCTGTGTGCAATGAATGAGTGCTGGCTGGTAATTAATTGCACTCCTTGGAGGGAAATGCCATAGGAAGTAGTCTTTAAAAAGTGAATGTTTTTCGTTAAGAGACAAAAGTTACTTTAGAAAAAAAGTAATAGTGGGGCTTGTGTTGTTGAACAAAATAAGTACAATGAACATACGTTATCAGATTTGCGCAATGCAGCGTCACACCACCTCTTGATTATAACACAATATACTATACATCGTCCCGAACCGTGACCAGAGTCGCGAGACGAGCAGAGCACGCCGCCGACGCCCGCTCAGTACAACCGTCCACCCGCTACTACTGTCGACCGACTACTACCTCTCCCGACTCGCGCTACAATATATATAACAACTGTTCCTGGCGACCCGGTGCGTGCCACTACTGTCGTCTGGCGCGGTCCAAGCGCCGACTAGCAGCGATAAAGAACTCTCTGGTCAGACAGAGATGCTGTCATGCCTCGCCATCGCTCTGGTAATGAATACATACGTGTTGCAGCGTGCGTACCACCGGAACACGCAGTGGCGGAGCCAAAGACTGTGTTGTCGAGGTCGAGTGCGAGTGGGAAGAGAGGCAGCGTCGGCACGGAGATGCAAGCGAGCGCGAGACGCACGGGGGCTGCGGCGTGGCGCGTTTGCGGTCGGCGCCTTTGGTGGCAACGGCCGGGACAAGCAGCGGTGTATGGTGTGGTGCGGGGCGGACAGGGGCGGCGGTGGACGGGGAGGAGGCGGCGCGACGACGGCATGGGGGCGAAAACGGGACGGGGGACGGCGGATGTTGAGAGGCGTCACGCGCGGACAGGACACAGACACAGAGACACACAGAGTGGAAAGGGAGGGTGCGCGGTAGTAGTTGGGAATGTGCGTACCGTGCGGGATGGGAGTGGGCGAGGAACACGGTCGTGGCCCCTGTTTTGGGTGCGTGTGATGACGTCGGTGTGTTGTGGGAAGGGAAGGTGCTGTGGCGGCGGCGCGTAATGGGCGTAGGCCGAAAAGAGAAAGGAACGTGGGCAGTGTGTTGGCAAGCGTCGGTTCGACTGCGACGTTGATGGGCAGGGCAGGGCAAGGTTAATGGTGGTAGGAGTAGGCGTGTGGGCGCAAAAAATCTGCCGCTGCAGGCGGTGCCGTAACCGCCATGGCGGGAAGGAGAGAGGGCCAAAGAAAGAAAGAAAGAAGAAAAAAAAGGAGGGGGGGGGGGGCGAAAGTGGAGAGGCGGTGGTGTGAGAAGGGCGGGGGCGGAAGGAAGGCAGGAAGGACAAGAGGCGAGGCGACGGCTTGCTTTGTGTATCGGTCGGTCTCTGGCTATGCTTCGTTTTCTGCAGCAGGGTCGGTGCGCGGCGTGGCTCGCGGCAGTGGGAACGCCTGGTGGCTGGACGGCCAGCAATGCGGTTGGATGGGCGGCCACAGCACCGCACCTGTGCCCGAGGAGGAGACGCTGGCGGCGGGCCCTGAGGTGAGGCCGGCTCGGCTGGGGCTGTGGATGTGTAGGTGTGCGCCGCTGCTGCAACAACGAGTAAAACGCGAGAAGAAGGGATGGCGGTAGAGAGGAAAAAAAAAAAAAAGGTCGTGTTGTGTTGATGCGCAGGCAGACGCGTACAGAGGGACGAGCCCGGTCTGCAGCAGGGTGTGGCCGTGCCGAGTGCAGAGCAGCGGCGGCTCGGTTCGGTTCGGCCCGGCCCGGCGGGCCGCGCTGTTGTCGCGGACGTGAGCGCCCCCTGGCGGGTGGCCGGAGGCGGCGCGGCGTGTTGGACGTGTGGCTGGTGGCAGTGCACAATTTGCGAGTGGCTGGCGGTGTGGTGTGGCGGTTGGCGCGTCGGGCGGCGGAGAGGTATGTGTTGCGGGCGCCCTTTGCTGCGCTGCGTCGTTGCGTGTGCCGTACAGGGCGGGCGCTTGTCGACTGTGTGGGCGGTGTGGCGAATTGGCGTGAAACGGCTGCCGAGAGGTGTGTGGTAGCGAGCCGGTCGGTGGTGTCAGTGCGAAGGGGAATGTGCGTGCGTTTGGCGGTTTCGGTGTGCTTTTTGCGGCGTGAGAGTGGGAATTAGTGGGGCCGGCTGTTGTGTTGGTTCCTTGTGTCTTGTGTCGCGTAGCTTGATGGCAACGTGGAAGGACGCCGGTTTCGTTTCGAGCCTTGCGTGTGGTTGTCGACGTTGACTGGTTGGCGTGTGCCGATGCACGTGCATGTGTGGGTCGCGAGTGCGTTTTTGGCTGGCTGTGTGTGTGTGTGTGTGTGTGTTTTGGGGGGGAAGGGGGAGGCGGTGGTGAAAGTGCAGTCGTTGCCACGGGCGTCGTCGGGTGGGGCTGGGGCTGTGCGTCGTGGCGGAAAGGTGGTAGGTTGCGGGAAGCGAGCCCGTCGTTGACGGTGTCGCGTGAGTTGTGAATCGAGTGGGGCGCGGGGCGCGGGACAGGAGCAGCGTGCCGCTGCGTCGTGGTCGTCAGCAGAGGCTGTGCGTGTGCTTGTCCTTTTTGTGGGCGGTTCGTGCGAGGCGTTTTTGTTTTGTGTTGCCCTAGTTGTTAGTTTATTTTGTTTGTGTTTGTTATTTTGAGACGACGACTGGTTGGTGGCGTGCGCGCGAAGTGGCGGTGTGCGCTTCCCGTGTCGTTTGTGTTGTTTGGTTTTTTTGTTTTTGTGTGTTTTTTTTTTTTTTTTTTTTGCACTGGGCCCCGGTGGGTGGGTGCGTGTGTGTCGATTGCCGGCTGGCGAGAGGTGCGCCATCGGCGGGGTGGGTCGCCGGCACAAGTAGAGGCGGCGGCGTTGTTGCTGTTGTTGTGTGGTGTTTGTTTTGTTCGGCTGTGTCGGCGAGCTGTGTTGCGGTGCGTGTGAATGGTGGTGCAAAAGTGCTGGCGTTGGGGCTGCGACTGCGACGGCGGCGAGCCGCGGGCGCGCCATTGATAGTGATGTTGTGAACAGCGGCTGTGTACGGTAGTGGTGTTGTTGTAGCACGACGTGCATCCGGGCCGGCGCGGAAAGCGCAGTTGCGGGCGGTTGCCCTTCGGTGCCAGCCATGTCGCGTGAGCGGCGGGTTGCTCTGGTGTCGACACGTGGTGCTCTGGGTTGTTGTGTGGTGCCCTTTGGCCGGTGGGGGTGGTTCGCGTGTGTCTCGTTCGCGCTCGGTGTCTGGTCGTGGTCGTGGTCGTGCTGCTCCCCCGTCTGTCGGCGGTTTCCGACGTCGTCTGTACGTTTTTGTTCGTTTGCGGCGTGCCTGCCGACGTCGTCCCGTCGCGACCTTTCAACCGAAAGTGTGGCGCCCGAAGGTGAACGAACGTAACCCTGACCTCGGCGCTTTACGCTGAGCCGAGCGAACCGAACCGAACCTAACGTGTGGTGTGGCGAGGTGAGCTCAGCCTGTGAGCCCCTAACGTCTACGTAAGGTAAGCTGTCCGGCTCACGCCTCACGTTTGAACGCTTTTGTAACCTACGTTTGACGCTTCTTAACCTAGCACTGACCCCTTAACCTAACGTGTAACCTAACCTAACCTAACCTAACCTAACCTAACCTCTGACGCCTGACGTGTTTGAATGCTTAACCTAAGTTTGACGCTTAACCTAACCCAAGTCCCCTTAACCTAACCCACGTCCACCTAACCTAACCTAACGTAGACGTGTAAACGTAATGTGTAACGCGTAACGTGTAAGGTCGGCTGTCGTGTGTGCTTGACGGCAGATTGGGTTGGTCTGTAGATTCGGATTGCGGTTTGCCTCGGTCGAGGGGTTGGGTCGGAAGCGGCGAGGGGCGGCGGCGCCTGTTGCGCAGGCGGCGTCCGTTTGCGGCGGGCAATTGTTGAGAAACGGCTGTGAATGTTGGCGGGCGAGAGGAGGAGGACGGCGCGCGATGTGGCCCGACGGCTGCGGGCCGATCGGGAAACGGCGGGAGGGCGACGGAAGGCGATGGGGCGGCGGAGGCGCGTTTGCACGGCCGTCATCGCCGCACGCCTCGGCTTGTGTGGCTGTGGCGCCGGCCGCGCTGGCCGGGCTGCCGCGGCGACGGTGTGGGAGTTTTGCCGAAGGTTTGGCCATTGTGGCGGGTCGTCGGCTGGGGCTGTGGGGGCGGCATTTGGGCGGGGGCGGCGATTCTCGGCGGGCCGACCCAGGCTGTAGCGCGCGGTAGCTGCAGTTTGGCCGTGGTTTGCGGCGCTGCCGTGGCGACTGGTTGGCGACTGTGGTGTGGCTGTGTGTAGCCCCATCCTCGGTGGTTTGAAAGGCGCGGGCGGTTGTGGCGCAGGTTTGGGGCTGCTCCGCACAGGCTGTCGGACGTTGGGCGGTAGCAAGCGCGGGAGGCGCGGCGCGGCGGCGCGCAGAGTGGCGGCCGCTCTCTCGGCCGTCCGCGCCCGCCCGCGACACTGGCTGGGCCTTGTGATTCTCTGCTCTTGTGCTTGCGTGCCTGCCGTCCCGCTCGCTCTCGCTGTGTGTTACGCGCGTCGTCGAAATGGCAGATCAGGCGGCTACGAACGAGACTGCTGCGGCACCCGCCGCCACCGGCACTACGAAGAAGGCCAAGTCTGCGTCGTCTGCGAAGAAGCCGCGCGCCAAGCCTGCGCACCCGCGCACCTCTGAGATGGTGACGGCCGCCATCAAGAGTCTGAAGGAGCGCGGCGGGTCGTCGCTGCAGGCGATCAAGAAGTACATAGCCGCGCACTACAA
>NW_025725810.1:0-21265 GCF_021461395.2 Schistocerca americana
CTTGACCAGTGTTGCCGACCGCCTACATCACACAACCGCACTCGGCTGCTACTACTGACCGACCGCTCTGCATGACGACTATTAGCGTACTGCACGCGACGACTACTGACAGAGTACAGCCCTCAACTAGACAGACCTACAGACTCGCAACGACTGACTGACTGACTGACTGACTGACTGAGAACCGCTCGCAACACTCGCGCGGTCCAGCGCAAACTCTCTGGTCACAGACGCTACAATGTCTCGCCATCGCTGCTATGTTACATACGTGTTTCAGTGTCTTTTTCATTGGGGTAACGATCTTTGGCTCTTTTTATTCTGGATACAGGGCCAAAGGTCAACGCTGCTGCCCTTATACAATTTATCAGGTTTCATTATGTCTGTTGCAATGTTACATACGGTTCATTCTTTCATTCATATTATCGTTGGGTTTGTTTTGTAGGGACGTTAACATTCTGGCACATTTTTATTATCATCGGACCCTCTGCTACTTGTGCAGGGAGGTTATACCTGGGTCCATTTCCATTTCCATTTACATTCTAATATTGATAGACCTTTTGTTTTCTTTTTTGTTTCTTGTTGTTTTTCCTTCTTTTTTTTTGTTTTGTTTTTCCCGCTCTCACCACCACCACCACCGCCGCATCACGCCTTCCGTTTTCTTGGTTTCTTTTCTGTTCTTCAACTGCTTCAACATCACCGCGCCCCATTTCCACACCACAGCCATCAGCCTCCAAGACGGGCAGGCGCAGTGTGCCATTTCCGGCGCACAAGCACACCCGTACGGTACTCTCCTCGCCCCCACGCCACCAACAACACAGCGACCACGCGGCTTTCAGGCACGGCACGGCACCGGCGAAATGCGCCGCCCCCGCCCCTCCGCGCATCCGTCCGTCTCGCCACGTTCACTGACAGCCGCGTCTGCGGCTACACCACGACAACCACAACACAACACCGCTCCCCTCCCTGGCAACTCATTGTTTTTCTCCTCCTCTTTTGCACAAACCACAACGCCGAGCACAGGCGCAAGCCACCCACACCGCGCCCCTCCCCGTCCCGCCTCTCTTTGGCCGCCGCTCCTCGTTTGCCCCCTCCCATCTCCCGAAATGCCATGCCATGCCAGCAGCGTTACGCATGCCCCTCCCCTGTCCACACAACACTACCGCCAAACGAACAGCCTTCCGGGCCACATGCAGGGCACGCCCACCTCCAAACACTGCCAATTCACGGACGCACACACTCACTTTCTCGACACCTTTCTGTACGGAGGGTGCGTCATCTCGACCGTGACAGAGTGACGGCAACTATCGACGATCCATTTCCCCCCACTGGTAAAACATGTCCACTAACACCTACATACATCATTCAAGTACACAGACAATAGCATACACACAATGGGAGGGCACACGAACATGGACGGCACGGCACTGTCATACACTCTTCCTCAGAACCATATCAACAAACGTTACGTACATCCGGGAAAGCGAAAGCGAAAGCAAAGGCAAAGCCCAATGCAGCCGTCAAAGGTAACGTTCACCACGGCAGACACTTGCAGCCGCGCCGCCGTTAAACGCATTTTCAGTGCGGCTCCAATACGCCTCCGACACGGGAACGTTCCGTTGCTCTACGAATGCGTTTCTCCCCTTTTTCCCTTCCTCTCTCTTTTGCCCCCCCTCCTTGCACTCTTGCCTCATTCCTCACGTTCTGCCCAGACATTCGACCGATCAAAGTCAACCCTTCGTTACCGTTCTCAGCGCGACGGTGTACAACAGTATGACGGGTGTGCCCAAGACTTCGGTTCAGTTGCGTGACGCCGGTCTATCGCGCCGATCGACAGTTACTCAGGGGGCGACGGATCGGACCACGTCACCGACACACAAAACACTTTCAAACAAACAAATACATACCGGATGGACACAGACAAACACGTGTACAGACATTCGCCAAACAAACGACCGCCGCCGCCGCCGCCGTCGTCGTCTAGCGTCGCGCTTACTGTACTGCACTGGACACGCGTGCATCTTGAATGACGACATCGGTGTGCGTGCGTCGTACGCAATCAGTCAGACACGGCTATCAGAAATCAGAGTCGAATGGTACATCATCGTGCGTGTCGCCGTACACGTACAGTACAATACAACAACAATGCGTCTTAATGGCACGTTCATTTCAACGTCACTCACACACCTCCACGCTGCAGTTACGTCGCACCATTGTCAAAAACTCGGCGTACAGCAAAGGGAATAGTGGGCGGCAAAAAACAAACCAAACAACAAAAAACATTTCACATTTCACCCTCGCCATGTATGATGTGCAAAAAAAAAACAAACCCGCAAACGGCCGTCGTTACGGTGACACAAAAGTCGCCGATCGCACTGTCCCCCCCTCGCAGACAGGTAACACACACACACACACACACCCCAACACCAATGGGTCAAAACCACTCCAACGAGGCGTGCCACCATTCCACGCCACGGCGACCAACCTCGTGGCCGTACCCCGCAACACGCTTTGACGCGCCCCCCCACCCACAATCAAAATGCACACATACATCACAGCCGTCCACACAAACAACAACAACAACAATTCCGCCCTTCCCGCAAAAGGCAAGTTGGTGGCCCTGAAAAGGGCCGTTTTGCCGCTCTCGCAACGGAGGAGCCTTCTCCATCCTTCCTTCCATTCCAGAGCCACCTCCTTACTTGGAGCTCGTGTACTTGGTCACCGCCTTCGTGCCCTCGCTCACGGCGTGCTTGGCCAGCTCGCCAGGCAGCAACAGCCGCACAGCGGTCTGGATCTCGCGGGACGTGATGGTCGAGCGCTTGTTGTAGTGCGCCAGGCGAGAAGCCTCGGCCGCAATGCGCTCGAAAATGTCGTTCACGAAGCTGTTCATGATGCTCATCGCCTTCGACGAGATGCCCGTGTCAGGGTGCACCTGCTTCAGCACCTTGTAGATGTAGATGGCATAGCTCTCCTTCCTCTTGCGCTTCTTCTTCTTGTCGCCCTTCGAAATGTTCTTCTGCGCCTTGCCAGCCTTCTTGGCGGCCTTCCCGCTAGTCTTGGGCGGCATCTCGAACCAACGTACGGCAGCAGCAACACCAGTAGCAAGCGCTCCGCTCTAGTCAGCGTCTCCCCACACAGTGGCACCCGCCGCCAGCCGCCGCCGCACCTTTACCAGCTCGCCCTGTTGCGGCCGCCGACCAATGGGGCGCGCGCGCAACCGGCCGCCGCACCCGAGCCCATAAAGCACCCCCACCCCGGCTGCGCCGGCACGCACTCCGCTGCTCGACTCGCTGCCGCTCGCACCGGTCGTTTTCGTTTCCGTTTCGTGTGCACCGTCGCTAGCCCATCGCCATGTCCGGACGCGGAAAGGGAGGCAAAGTCAAGGGCAAGTCAAAGTCCCGCTCAAGCAGGGCTGGGCTCCAGTTCCCGGTCGGCAGAATCCACCGCCTCCTGCGCAAGGGAAACTACGCAGAGCGCGTCGGCGCCGGGGCGCCCGTCTACCTCGCCGCCGTCATGGAGTACCTCGCGGCTGAGGTGCTCGAGCTGGCCGGAAACGCGGCCCGCGACAACAAGAAGACGCGCATCATCCCGCGCCACCTGCAGCTTGCCATCCGCAACGACGAGGAGCTCAACAAGCTCCTGTCGGGCGTCACCATCGCACAGGGTGGTGTCCTGCCCAACATCCAGGCCGTCCTGCTGCCAAAGAAGACCGAGAAGAAGGCCTAAAGGAGGCCAGGCAATCGCAGCGCCGCGTGCTCCCCTGCACGCAACGCGCTTTGCCGGCTCGGCTCGGCCCACAACAATCGGCCCTTTTCAGGGCCACCACACAAACCTACGTCCAAAGCAAAATTTCAGTCGTCCTCGCCGCACCTTGTTTTGTTGTTTTAACTTTGCACTTTCACAGCACAGCCGCCGCCGGCGCACGTCCGCCATCTTGTCGTCCACACAGCCCGTGTGGCCCAACACACACACACACACACACACACATTTTGCACGGTCGCAGTCGCCTTCCAAACGACAACGGCAGCAATAATGACCATTGTTAAAGGGAGGCGTGTCGACACACCGCCCTCCACTCCCGCGCGCAACGGCCGTCGACACGAACGAAACAAACAGCTGATCCGGCCGCCTATGCCCACACGCCTTGCCTCGGAAACCCCAACGCCGCCGCAAACACACAGAGCCAAACCACGCAAGCAAATAATCACCGCCTCTCGCACAACAACACACAGCCCGCCATCTCCATCGCGATCGATACAAAGACACACAATAACAAACACAAACGAAGCAGCTCCACTCTCACACACACACAGCCAGCCACATGACACGTTTCCTTTCCTTCTCCCCTCCCAGTCACATCACGTCGCTCAAACGGAAAGAAACAAACAAACAACACACGCAGCAACAACACAGACTCTTTCGCACTTTTCAACTTCCGAACAGTGTGGTGGCCCTGAAAAGGGCCGTTTTCTAGTCTCTCCCACCCACAAGCACGGCCGCGGGAAGGCCAGCGCCCGCTGCGACGCAGCCTAACCGCCGAAACCGTACAGGGTGCGCCCCTGCCTCTTCAGGGCGTACACCACGTCCATGGCCGTCACAGTCTTGCGCTTGGCGTGCTCAGTGTACGTCACCGCGTCGCGGATCACGTTCTCCAGGAACACCTTCAGCACCCCGCGGGTCTCCTCGTAGATCAGACCAGAGATGCGCTTCACGCCGCCCCTGCGAGCCAGGCGGCGGATGGCGGGCTTCGTGATGCCCTGGATGTTGTCGCGCAACACCTTGCGGTGCCGCTTGGCGCCGCCCTTGCCGAGCCCCTTTCCTCCCTTGCCGCGGCCTGTCATCCTTCCTTCCTCGGGCAAAGCAAAACGTGCACAAACAGCAGCTGCAGCGTCTCGCGAGTCGGCTACGGTCTGCGCCCAGCGCGCCCGCCGCCCCCCTATATAGACTCTGGCCCGCCCTCCCCCCACCACGCGCAACCGAGGGCATATAAGCGCAGCACGGAGGCGCGCGGGCCCGTTGTCAAGGCAGCACCGGACGCCGCGCCGCACCTAACCTCCACGCACGCCGCTCCGCTACCGCTACCGCTACCGCCATGGCCCGCACAAAGCAAACGGCCCGCAAGTCCACCGGCGGAAAGGCGCCGCGCAAACAGCTCGCCACCAAGGCGGCGAGGAAGAGCGCGCCCGCCACCGGAGGCGTCAAGAAGCCCCACCGCTACAGGCCGGGCACCGTCGCCCTGCGAGAAATCAGGCGCTACCAGAAGAGCACAGAGCTGCTCATCCGCAAGCTGCCATTCCAGCGCCTAGTGCGCGAGATCGCCCAGGACTTCAAGACCGACCTGCGCTTCCAGAGCTCCGCAGTCATGGCCCTGCAGGAGGCCAGCGAGGCCTACCTCGTCGGCCTCTTCGAAGACACCAACCTGTGCGCCATCCACGCCAAGCGCGTCACCATCATGCCCAAGGACATCCAGCTCGCGCGCCGCATCCGCGGCGAGCGCGCCTAAACCGCGCCGCGGCACCGCACCGCACAAACAAAAACGGCCCTTTTCAGGGCCACTAACATCTCTCCGTCGCGAGCAAACTTTGTCGGTCGCCTGCCTCTCGCCCCGCAACCCAAAAAACAAAAACCACCACTTCCCGTCCGTCCGCCACACCCGCTCACTCTGCCTGCCTGCTAGCAGCGCGCAACAATCACACATCATCCCTCCCCGGCGCTCAAAGCGCACAATACCCAACGGCCGACGTCACACCGCACGGGTGGCTGGCCGGCCGCCGCTTTCGTTTTTCGAAATCAAAAACAAAAAAAACCCGCACTCCACTCCGACGGCCAACGGCCAGGCAGGCTCGCTCGCTCGCTCTACACGCCACCGAAATCCCCCGCCGACTCCTTCCCACATCTCAACGTGCCCCCCGTTGCAAAACATAACACACACACAAAGGAACAAAACAAAGACCAGACACGACAGACATCCGAGAAGAACGAACGCAGGCAAGCCAACCAACGTATTCAAACAAAACAACGTGACAGAAAACCAACCGTCGGCCGCCGCCACAAAACAAACACGGCGACAATCAACCACGACATCAGCAACAACACCGCTTACCGCTACCGCCGCCCACACCCGCCACCGACCCCCGCAATCCAACCACCACGGCACGCAAACAGCATCCCCACGGGCATACAGAAACGCCAGACAGACAGACACACACCCACACCAAACGCAACACGACAATCAAAACCTTCCCCGACGTGCTTTGATGGCCCTGAGAAGGGCCGTTTTGGGCCGCGCGTCTCTTGCGCGCCACTAGACGACGACGGGCGGTGGGGACGACGGAGTCAAGCGCCAAACCCTTCCTTTCCCATCTCTTTCTCCTCTACTCTACTTCTTCTTCTTGGGCGAAGCCTTCGCCTTAGACGGCGTCGTCGCCTTCTTCGGGCGCGGCGCCTTCGGCTTCTTCGTCGGAACCTTGGCGGCCTTCTTCGCCTTCGACGGCGACTTGGCCTTGGCCGGCTTGGCCGCAGCCGCCTTCTTCGCACCCGCGGGAGCGGCCGACGCCGCAGACGCCTTCTTGGCGGCGCCCGCCTTCCGACCGGTCGCCGCCTTCACGCCACCAGCCTTCTTTGCGCCGGCCGCACGGGCGCCCTTCTTCTCCTTGCTGGCCGGAGCGGCGCGCTTCTTCTTGGCACCGCCAGCACGAGCCTTGCCGCCCTCGGCCGCCCCCCCGCCGCCGGCGCCGGCAAGCTTGAACGAGCCGGACGCGCCCTTCCCCTTCGTCTGCACCAGCTCGCCCGCCACGACGGCCGACTTGAGGTACTTCTTGATAAACGGCGCCAGCTTCTCCGCGTCCAGCTTGTAGTGCGCGGCTATGTACTTCTTGATCGCCTGCAGCGACGACCCGCCGCGCTCCTTCAGACTCTTGATGGCGGCCGTCACCATCTCAGAGGTGCGCGGGTGCGCAGGCTTGGCGCGCGGCTTCTTCGCAGACGACGCAGACTTGGCCTTCTTCGTAGTGCCGGTGGCGGCGGGTGCCGCAGCAGTCTCGTTCGTAGCCGCCTGATCTGCCATTTCGACGACGCGCCTAACACACAGCGAGAGCGAGAGCGAGAGCGAGCGGGACGGCAGGCACGCAAGCACAGCACAGCAGAGCAGAGAATCACAAGGGCCCAGCCAGTGTCGCGGGCGGGCGCGGACGGCCGAGAGAGCGGCCGCCACTCTGCGCGCCGCCGCGCCGCGCCTCCCGCGCTTGCTACCGCCCAACGTCCGACAGCCTGTGCGGAGCAGCCCCAAACCTGCGCCACAACCGCCCGCGCCTTTCAAACCACCGAGGATGGGGCTACACACAGCCACACCACAGTCGCCAACCAGTCGCCACGGCAGCGCCGCAAACCACGGCCAAACTGCAGCTACCGCGCGCTACAGCCTGGGTCGGCCCGCCGAGAATCGCCGCCCCCGCCCAAATGCCGCCCCCACAGCCCCAGCCGACGACCCGCCACAATGGCCAAACCTTCGGCAAAACTCCCACACCGTCGCCGCGGCAGCCCGGCCAGCGCGGCCGGCGCCACAGCCACACAAGCCGAGGCGTGCGGCGATGACGGCCGTGCAAACGCGCCTCCGCCGCCCCATCGCCTTCCGTCGCCCTCCCGCCGTTTCCCGATCGGCCCGCAGCCGTCGGGCCACATCGCGCGCCGTCCTCCTCCTCTCGCCCGCCAACATTCACAGCCGTTTCTCAACAATTGCCCGCCGCAAACGGACGCCGCCTGCGCAACAGGCGCCGCCGCCCCTCGCCGCTTCCGACCCAACCCCTCGACCGAGGCAAACCGCAATCCGAATCTACAGACCAACCCAATCTGCCGTCAGCACACACGACAGCCGACCTTACACGTTACGCGTTACACATTACGTGTACACGTCTAGGTTAGGTTAGGTTAGGTTAGGTGGACGTGGGTTAGGTTAAGGGGACTTGGGTTAGGTTAAGCGTCAAACTTAGGTTAAGCATTCAAACACGTCAGGCGTCAGAGGTTAGGTTAGGTTAGGTTAGGTTAGGTTAGGTTAGGTTCGGTTAGGTTACACGTTAGGTTAAGGGGTCAGTGCTAGGTTAAGAAGCGTCAAACGTAGGTTCAAAAAGCGTTCAAACGTGAGGCGTGAGCCGGACAGCTTACCTTTACGTAGACGTTAGGGGCTCCACAGGCTGAGCTCACCTCGCCACACCACAGGTTAGGTTCGGTTCGCTCGGCTCAGCGTAAAGCGCCGAGGTCAGGGTTACGTTCGTTCACCTTCGGGCGCCACACTTTCGGTTGAAAGGTCGCGACGGGACGACGTCGGCAGGCACGCCGCAAACGAACAAAAACGTACAGACGACGTCGAAAACCGCCGACAGACGGGGGAGCAGCACGACCACGACCAGATACCGAGCGCGAACGAGACACACGCGAACCACCCCCACCGGCCAAAGGGCACCACACGACAACCCAGAGCACCACGTGTCGACACCAGAGCAACCCGCCGCTCACGCGACATGGCTGGCACCGAAGGGCAACCGCCCGCAACTGCGCTTTCCGCGCCGGCCCGGATGCACGTCGTGCTACAACAACACCACTACCGTACACAGCCGCTGTTCACAACATCACTATCAATGGCGCGCCCGCGGCTCGCCGCCGTCGCAGTCGCAGCCCCAACGCCAGCACTTTTGCACCACCATTCACACGCACCGCACCACAGCTCGCCGACACAGCCGAACAAAACAAACACCACACAACAACAACAGCAACAACGCCGCCGCCTCTACTTGTGCCGGCGACCCACCCCGCCGATGGCGCACCTTTCCTTTCGCCAGCCGGCAATCGACACACACGCACCCACCCCCCCCCCCCCCGGGGCCCAGTGCAAAAAACAAAAACAAACAAAAAAAAACACAAACGACACGGGAAGCGCACACCGCCGCTTCGCGCGCACGCCACCAACCAGTCGTCGCCTCACAATAACAAACACAAACAAAATAAACTAACAACTAGGGCAACACAAAACAAAAACGCCTCGCACGAACCGCCCACAAAAAGGACAAGCACACGCACAGCCTCTGCTGACGACCACGACGCAGCGGCACGCTGCTCCTGTCCCGCGCCCCGCGCCCCACTCGATTCACAACTCACGCGACACCGTCAACGACGGGCTCGCTTACGCGCAACCTACCACCTTTCCGCCAACGACGCACAGCCCCAGCCCCACCCGACGACGCCCGTGGCAACGACTGCACTTTCACCACCGCCTCCCCCTTCCCCCCCCAAACACACACACACACACACACACACACACACAGAGCCAGCCAAAAACGCACTCGCGACCCACACATGCACGTGCATCGCCACACGCCAACCAGTCAACGTCGACAACCACACGCACGGCTCGAAACGAAACCGGCGTCCTTCCACGTTGCCATCAAGCTACGCGACACAAGACACAAGGAACCAACACAACAGCCGGCCCCACTAATTCCCACTCTCACGCCGCAAAAAGCACACCGAAACCGCCAAACGCACGCACATTCCCCTTCGCACTGACACCGACCGGCTCGCTACCACACACCTCTCGGCAGCCGTTTCACGCCAATTCGCCACACCGGCCCCACAGTCGACAAGCGCCCGCCCTGTACGGCACACGCAACGACGCAGCGCAGCAAAGGGCGCCCGCAACACATACCTCTCCTCCTCCCTCTCTCTCTCCGCCGCCCGACGCGCCAACCGCCACACCACACCGCCAGCCACTCGCAAATTGTGCACTGCCACCAGCCACACGTCCAACACGCCGCGCCGCCTCCGGCCACCCGCCAGGGGGCGCTCACGTCCGCGACAACAGCGCGGCCCGCCGGGCCGGGCCGAACCGAACCGAGCCGCCGCTGCTCTGCACTCGGCACGGCCACACCCTGCTGCAGACCGGGCTCGTCTCTCTGTACGCGTCTGCCTGCGCATCAACACAACACGACCTTTTTTTTTTTTTTTTTTTTTTCCTCTCTACCGCCATCCCTTCTTCTCGCGTTTTACTCGTTGTTGCAGCAGCGGCGCACACCTACACATCCACAGCCCCAGCCCCAGCCCCAGCCGAGCCGGCCTCACCTCAGGGCCCGCCGCCAGCGTCCTCCTCGGGCACAGGTGCGGTGCTGTGGCCGCCCATCCAACCGCATTGCTGGCCGTCCAGCCGCCAGGCGTTCCCACTGCCGCGAGCCACGCCGCGCACCGACCCTGCTGCAGAAAACGAAGCATAGCCAGAGACCGACCGATACACAAAGCAAGCCGTCGCCTCGCCTCTTGTCCTTCCTGCCTTCCTTCCGCCCCCGCCCTTCTCACACCACCGCCTCTCCACTTTCGCCCCCCCCCCCCCCTCCTTCTTTTTTTTTTTTTTGTTTTCTTCTTTCTTTCTTTCTTTCTTTCTTTCTTTCTTTCTTTCTTTCTTTGGCCCTCTCTCCTTCCCGCCATGGCGGTTACGGCACCGCCTGCAGCGGCAGATTTTTTTGCGCCCACACGCCTACTCCTACCACCATTAACCTTGCCCTGCCCTGCCCATCAACGTCGCAGTCGAACCGACGCTTGCCAACACACTGCCGACGTTCCTTTCTCTTTTCGGCCTACGCCCATTACGCGCCGCCGCCACAGCACCTTCCCTTCCCACAACACACCGACGTCATCACACGCACCCAAAACAGGGGCCACGACCGTGTTCCTCGCCCACTCCCATCCCGCACGGTACGCACATTCCCAACTATTACCGCGCACCCTCCCTTTCCAATCTGTGTGTCTCTGTGTCTGCGTCCTGTCCGCGCGTGACGCCTCTCAACATCCGCCGTCCCCCGTCCCCCGTCCCGTTTTCGCCCCCATGCCGTCGTCGCGCCGCCTCCTCCCCGTCCACCGCCGCCCCTGTCCGCCCCGCACCACACCATACACCGCTGCTTGTCCCGGCCGTTGCCACCAAAGGCGCCGACCGCAAACGCGCCACGCCGCAGCCCCCGTGCGTCTCGCGCTCGCTTGCATCTCCGTGCCGACGCTGCCTCTCTTCCCGCTCGCACTCGACCTCGACAACACAGTCTTTGGCTCCGCCACTGCGTGTTCCGGTGGTACGCACGCTGCAACACGTATGTATTCATTACCAGAGCGATGGCGAGGCATGACAGCATCTCTGTCTGACCAGAGAGTTATTTATCGTTGCTAGTCGGCGCTTGGACCGCGCCAGACGACAGTAGTGGCACGCACCGGGTCGCCAGGAACAGTTGTTATATATATTGTAGCGCGAGTCGGGAGAGGTAGTAGTCGGTCGACAGTAGTAGCGGGTGGACGGTTGTACTGAGCGGGCGTCGGCGGCGTGCTCTGCTCGTCTCGCGACTCTGGTCACGGTTCGGGACGATGTATAGTATATTGTGTTATAATCAAAAGGTAGTGTGAAGCTGCATTTTGCGCAAATCTGATAACGTATGTTCATTGTACTTATTTTGTTCAACAACAAAAGCCCCACTATTACTTTTTTCTAACGTAACTTTTGTCTTTTAACGAAAAACATTCACTTTTTAAAGACTACTTCCTATGGCATTTCCCTCCAAGGAGTGCAATTAATTACCAGCCAGCACTCATTCATTGCACACAGCTGTGTAAGGGGTATCTACAATTGAGGAGCGGATACAAATGCAATTTTTTTTTGTTTTTTTTTGTGTGTTGTAACCTCCCCGCAAAATTTAAAATAATGGACAATGTTATTTACGGATGCTAATGGACATTGCGCTAATTGTAACCTCGCCCACAATGAGAGGTATTGAAAATGGCAACAAACATGTGAATTTCGCAATCTGACTCAAATATAAATTCTTCACAACATTTAAAGTCCGTTCAGTGACAAGAAACTTCGATTAAACCGAACTATCGGTCTTTGGCCCTGTGCAAAACAATCAGAATTAAAAGTCTTACCTCGGAATAAATGGATGTCACAACATTTCTGCTCTTGTTTGTTGCGCAGCGCTTGGAGGAACTGCATTGCAAATAATAATATTCTCTTTTTGTTGTGATTTTAGTGCAATCTTTCTTCAAAGACGTGGAATGAAATGTGAAGTGCAACGAACTCTTTAGTTCAATAAACAATTAAATGTTTGAAAAATGCTTTTGAAATAAAAATTAGTATTGGGGAACTTGTTGGAGAATAATTACAATAAATAAAATTGTTCATTATCTAATGATTATATTAATTAACAGTATACCTTATTCACCATCTTGACCAGTGTTGCCGACCGCCTACATCACACAACCGCACTCGGCTGCTACTACTGACCGACCGCTCTGCATGACGACTATTAGCGTACTGCACGCGACGACTACTGACAGAGTACAGCCCTCAACTAGACAGACCTACAGACTCGCAACGACTGACTGACTGACTGACTGACTGACTGAGAACCGCTCGCAACACTCGCGCGGTCCAGCGCAAACTCTCTGGTCACAGACGCTACAATGTCTCGCCATCGCTGCTATGTTACATACGTGTTTCAGTGTCTTTTTCATTGGGGTAACGATCTTTGGCTCTTTTTATTCTGGATACAGGGCCAAAGGTCAACGCTGCTGCCCTTATACAATTTATCAGGTTTCATTATGTCTGTTGCAATGTTACATACGGTTCATTCTTTCATTCATATTATCGTTGGGTTTGTTTTGTAGGGACGTTAACATTCTGGCACATTTTTATTATCATCGGACCCTCTGCTACTTGTGCAGGGAGGTTATACCTGGGTCCATTTCCATTTCCATTTACATTCTAATATTGATAGACCTTTTGTTTTCTTTTTTGTTTCTTGTTGTTTTTCCTTCTTTTTTTTTGTTTTGTTTTTCCCGCTCTCACCACCACCACCACCGCCGCATCACGCCTTCCGTTTTCTTGGTTTCTTTTCTGTTCTTCAACTGCTTCAACATCACCGCGCCCCATTTCCACACCACAGCCATCAGCCTCCAAGACGGGCAGGCGCAGTGTGCCATTTCCGGCGCACAAGCACACCCGTACGGTACTCTCCTCGCCCCCACGCCACCAACAACACAGCGACCACGCGGCTTTCAGGCACGGCACGGCACCGGCGAAATGCGCCGCCCCCGCCCCTCCGCGCATCCGTCCGTCTCGCCACGTTCACTGACAGCCGCGTCTGCGGCTACACCACGACAACCACAACACAACACCGCTCCCCTCCCTGGCAACTCATTGTTTTTCTCCTCCTCTTTTGCACAAACCACAACGCCGAGCACAGGCGCAAGCCACCCACACCGCGCCCCTCCCCGTCCCGCCTCTCTTTGGCCGCCGCTCCTCGTTTGCCCCCTCCCATCTCCCGAAATGCCATGCCATGCCAGCAGCGTTACGCATGCCCCTCCCCTGTCCACACAACACTACCGCCAAACGAACAGCCTTCCGGGCCACATGCAGGGCACGCCCACCTCCAAACACTGCCAATTCACGGACGCACACACTCACTTTCTCGACACCTTTCTGTACGGAGGGTGCGTCATCTCGACCGTGACAGAGTGACGGCAACTATCGACGATCCATTTCCCCCCACTGGTAAAACATGTCCACTAACACCTACATACATCATTCAAGTACACAGACAATAGCATACACACAATGGGAGGGCACACGAACATGGACGGCACGGCACTGTCATACACTCTTCCTCAGAACCATATCAACAAACGTTACGTACATCCGGGAAAGCGAAAGCGAAAGCAAAGGCAAAGCCCAATGCAGCCGTCAAAGGTAACGTTCACCACGGCAGACACTTGCAGCCGCGCCGCCGTTAAACGCATTTTCAGTGCGGCTCCAATACGCCTCCGACACGGGAACGTTCCGTTGCTCTACGAATGCGTTTCTCCCCTTTTTCCCTTCCTCTCTCTTTTGCCCCCCCTCCTTGCACTCTTGCCTCATTCCTCACGTTCTGCCCAGACATTCGACCGATCAAAGTCAACCCTTCGTTACCGTTCTCAGCGCGACGGTGTACAACAGTATGACGGGTGTGCCCAAGACTTCGGTTCAGTTGCGTGACGCCGGTCTATCGCGCCGATCGACAGTTACTCAGGGGGCGACGGATCGGACCACGTCACCGACACACAAAACACTTTCAAACAAACAAATACATACCGGATGGACACAGACAAACACGTGTACAGACATTCGCCAAACAAACGACCGCCGCCGCCGCCGCCGTCGTCGTCTAGCGTCGCGCTTACTGTACTGCACTGGACACGCGTGCATCTTGAATGACGACATCGGTGTGCGTGCGTCGTACGCAATCAGTCAGACACGGCTATCAGAAATCAGAGTCGAATGGTACATCATCGTGCGTGTCGCCGTACACGTACAGTACAATACAACAACAATGCGTCTTAATGGCACGTTCATTTCAACGTCACTCACACACCTCCACGCTGCAGTTACGTCGCACCATTGTCAAAAACTCGGCGTACAGCAAAGGGAATAGTGGGCGGCAAAAAACAAACCAAACAACAAAAAACATTTCACATTTCACCCTCGCCATGTATGATGTGCAAAAAAAAAACAAACCCGCAAACGGCCGTCGTTACGGTGACACAAAAGTCGCCGATCGCACTGTCCCCCCCTCGCAGACAGGTAACACACACACACACACACACCCCAACACCAATGGGTCAAAACCACTCCAACGAGGCGTGCCACCATTCCACGCCACGGCGACCAACCTCGTGGCCGTACCCCGCAACACGCTTTGACGCGCCCCCCCACCCACAATCAAAATGCACACATACATCACAGCCGTCCACACAAACAACAACAACAACAATTCCGCCCTTCCCGCAAAAGGCAAGTTGGTGGCCCTGAAAAGGGCCGTTTTGCCGCTCTCGCAACGGAGGAGCCTTCTCCATCCTTCCTTCCATTCCAGAGCCACCTCCTTACTTGGAGCTCGTGTACTTGGTCACCGCCTTCGTGCCCTCGCTCACGGCGTGCTTGGCCAGCTCGCCAGGCAGCAACAGCCGCACAGCGGTCTGGATCTCGCGGGACGTGATGGTCGAGCGCTTGTTGTAGTGCGCCAGGCGAGAAGCCTCGGCCGCAATGCGCTCGAAAATGTCGTTCACGAAGCTGTTCATGATGCTCATCGCCTTCGACGAGATGCCCGTGTCAGGGTGCACCTGCTTCAGCACCTTGTAGATGTAGATGGCATAGCTCTCCTTCCTCTTGCGCTTCTTCTTCTTGTCGCCCTTCGAAATGTTCTTCTGCGCCTTGCCAGCCTTCTTGGCGGCCTTCCCGCTAGTCTTGGGCGGCATCTCGAACCAACGTACGGCAGCAGCAACACCAGTAGCAAGCGCTCCGCTCTAGTCAGCGTCTCCCCACACAGTGGCACCCGCCGCCAGCCGCCGCCGCACCTTTACCAGCTCGCCCTGTTGCGGCCGCCGACCAATGGGGCGCGCGCGCAACCGGCCGCCGCACCCGAGCCCATAAAGCACCCCCACCCCGGCTGCGCCGGCACGCACTCCGCTGCTCGACTCGCTGCCGCTCGCACCGGTCGTTTTCGTTTCCGTTTCGTGTGCACCGTCGCTAGCCCATCGCCATGTCCGGACGCGGAAAGGGAGGCAAAGTCAAGGGCAAGTCAAAGTCCCGCTCAAGCAGGGCTGGGCTCCAGTTCCCGGTCGGCAGAATCCACCGCCTCCTGCGCAAGGGAAACTACGCAGAGCGCGTCGGCGCCGGGGCGCCCGTCTACCTCGCCGCCGTCATGGAGTACCTCGCGGCTGAGGTGCTCGAGCTGGCCGGAAACGCGGCCCGCGACAACAAGAAGACGCGCATCATCCCGCGCCACCTGCAGCTTGCCATCCGCAACGACGAGGAGCTCAACAAGCTCCTGTCGGGCGTCACCATCGCACAGGGTGGTGTCCTGCCCAACATCCAGGCCGTCCTGCTGCCAAAGAAGACCGAGAAGAAGGCCTAAAGGAGGCCAGGCAATCGCAGCGCCGCGTGCTCCCCTGCACGCAACGCGCTTTGCCGGCTCGGCTCGGCCCACAACAATCGGCCCTTTTCAGGGCCACCACACAAACCTACGTCCAAAGCAAAATTTCAGTCGTCCTCGCCGCACCTTGTTTTGTTGTTTTAACTTTGCACTTTCACAGCACAGCCGCCGCCGGCGCACGTCCGCCATCTTGTCGTCCACACAGCCCGTGTGGCCCAACACACACACACACACACACACACATTTTGCACGGTCGCAGTCGCCTTCCAAACGACAACGGCAGCAATAATGACCATTGTTAAAGGGAGGCGTGTCGACACACCGCCCTCCACTCCCGCGCGCAACGGCCGTCGACACGAACGAAACAAACAGCTGATCCGGCCGCCTATGCCCACACGCCTTGCCTCGGAAACCCCAACGCCGCCGCAAACACACAGAGCCAAACCACGCAAGCAAATAATCACCGCCTCTCGCACAACAACACACAGCCCGCCATCTCCATCGCGATCGATACAAAGACACACAATAACAAACACAAACGAAGCAGCTCCACTCTCACACACACACAGCCAGCCACATGACACGTTTCCTTTCCTTCTCCCCTCCCAGTCACATCACGTCGCTCAAACGGAAAGAAACAAACAAACAACACACGCAGCAACAACACAGACTCTTTCGCACTTTTCAACTTCCGAACAGTGTGGTGGCCCTGAAAAGGGCCGTTTTCTAGTCTCTCCCACCCACAAGCACGGCCGCGGGAAGGCCAGCGCCCGCTGCGACGCAGCCTAACCGCCGAAACCGTACAGGGTGCGCCCCTGCCTCTTCAGGGCGTACACCACGTCCATGGCCGTCACAGTCTTGCGCTTGGCGTGCTCAGTGTACGTCACCGCGTCGCGGATCACGTTCTCCAGGAACACCTTCAGCACCCCGCGGGTCTCCTCGTAGATCAGACCAGAGATGCGCTTCACGCCGCCCCTGCGAGCCAGGCGGCGGATGGCGGGCTTCGTGATGCCCTGGATGTTGTCGCGCAACACCTTGCGGTGCCGCTTGGCGCCGCCCTTGCCGAGCCCCTTTCCTCCCTTGCCGCGGCCTGTCATCCTTCCTTCCTCGGGCAAAGCAAAACGTGCACAAACAGCAGCTGCAGCGTCTCGCGAGTCGGCTACGGTCTGCGCCCAGCGCGCCCGCCGCCCCCCTATATAGACTCTGGCCCGCCCTCCCCCCACCACGCGCAACCGAGGGCATATAAGCGCAGCACGGAGGCGCGCGGGCCCGTTGTCAAGGCAGCACCGGACGCCGCGCCGCACCTAACCTCCACGCACGCCGCTCCGCTACCGCTACCGCTACCGCCATGGCCCGCACAAAGCAAACGGCCCGCAAGTCCACCGGCGGAAAGGCGCCGCGCAAACAGCTCGCCACCAAGGCGGCGAGGAAGAGCGCGCCCGCCACCGGAGGCGTCAAGAAGCCCCACCGCTACAGGCCGGGCACCGTCGCCCTGCGAGAAATCAGGCGCTACCAGAAGAGCACAGAGCTGCTCATCCGCAAGCTGCCATTCCAGCGCCTAGTGCGCGAGATCGCCCAGGACTTCAAGACCGACCTGCGCTTCCAGAGCTCCGCAGTCATGGCCCTGCAGGAGGCCAGCGAGGCCTACCTCGTCGGCCTCTTCGAAGACACCAACCTGTGCGCCATCCACGCCAAGCGCGTCACCATCATGCCCAAGGACATCCAGCTCGCGCGCCGCATCCGCGGCGAGCGCGCCTAAACCGCGCCGCGGCACCGCACCGCACAAACAAAAACGGCCCTTTTCAGGGCCACTAACATCTCTCCGTCGCGAGCAAACTTTGTCGGTCGCCTGCCTCTCGCCCCGCAACCCAAAAAACAAAAACCACCACTTCCCGTCCGTCCGCCACACCCGCTCACTCTGCCTGCCTGCTAGCAGCGCGCAACAATCACACATCATCCCTCCCCGGCGCTCAAAGCGCACAATACCCAACGGCCGACGTCACACCGCACGGGTGGCTGGCCGGCCGCCGCTTTCGTTTTTCGAAATCAAAAACAAAAAAAACCCGCACTCCACTCCGACGGCCAACGGCCAGGCAGGCTCGCTCGCTCGCTCTACACGCCACCGAAATCCCCCGCCGACTCCTTCCCACATCTCAACGTGCCCCCCGTTGCAAAACATAACACACACACAAAGGAACAAAACAAAGACCAGACACGACAGACATCCGAGAAGAACGAACGCAGGCAAGCCAACCAACGTATTCAAACAAAACAACGTGACAGAAAACCAACCGTCGGCCGCCGCCACAAAACAAACACGGCGACAATCAACCACGACATCAGCAACAACACCGCTTACCGCTACCGCCGCCCACACCCGCCACCGACCCCCGCAATCCAACCACCACGGCACGCAAACAGCATCCCCACGGGCATACAGAAACGCCAGACAGACAGACACACACCCACACCAAACGCAACACGACAATCAAAACCTTCCCCGACGTGCTTTGATGGCCCTGAGAAGGGCCGTTTTGGGCCGCGCGTCTCTTGCGCGCCACTAGACGACGACGGGCGGTGGGGACGACGGAGTCAAGCGCCAAACCCTTCCTTTCCCATCTCTTTCTCCTCTACTCTACTTCTTCTTCTTGGGCGAAGCCTTCGCCTTAGACGGCGTCGTCGCCTTCTTCGGGCGCGGCGCCTTCGGCTTCTTCGTCGGAACCTTGGCGGCCTTCTTCGCCTTCGACGGCGACTTGGCCTTGGCCGGCTTGGCCGCAGCCGCCTTCTTCGCACCCGCGGGAGCGGCCGACGCCGCAGACGCCTTCTTGGCGGCGCCCGCCTTCCGACCGGTCGCCGCCTTCACGCCACCAGCCTTCTTTGCGCCGGCCGCACGGGCGCCCTTCTTCTCCTTGCTGGCCGGAGCGGCGCGCTTCTTCTTGGCACCGCCAGCACGAGCCTTGCCGCCCTCGGCCGCCCCCCCGCCGCCGGCGCCGGCAAGCTTGAACGAGCCGGACGCGCCCTTCCCCTTCGTCTGCACCAGCTCGCCCGCCACGACGGCCGACTTGAGGTACTTCTTGATAAACGGCGCCAGCTTCTCCGCGTCCAGCTTGTAGTGCGCGGCTATGTACTTCTTGATCGCCTGCAGCGACGACCCGCCGCGCTCCTTCAGACTCTTGATGGCGGCCGTCACCATCTCAGAGGTGCGCGGGTGCGCAGGCTTGGCGCGCGGCTTCTTCGCAGACGACGCAGACTTGGCCTTCTTCGTAGTGCCGGTGGCGGCGGGTGCCGCAGCAGTCTCGTTCGTAGCCGCCTGATCTGCCATTTCGACGACGCGCCTAACACACAGCGAGAGCGAGAGCGAGAGCGAGCGGGACGGCAGGCACGCAAGCACAGCACAGCAGAGCAGAGAATCACAAGGGCCCAGCCAGTGTCGCGGGCGGGCGCGGACGGCCGAGAGAGCGGCCGCCACTCTGCGCGCCGCCGCGCCGCGCCTCCCGCGCTTGCTACCGCCCAACGTCCGACAGCCTGTGCGGAGCAGCCCCAAACCTGCGCCACAACCGCCCGCGCCTTTCAAACCACCGAGGATATGGGGCTACACACAGCCACACCACAGTCGCCAACCAGTCGCCACGGCAGCGCCGCAAACCACGGCCAAACTGCAGCTACCGCGCGCTACAGCCTGGGTCGGCCCGCCGAGAATCGCCGCCCCCGCCCAAATGCCGCCCCCACAGCCCCAGCCGACGACCCGCCACAATGGCCAAACCTTCGGCAAAACTCCCACACCGTCGCCGCGGCAGCCCGGCCAGCGCGGCCGGCGCCACAGCCACACAAGCCGAGGCGTGCGGCGATGACGGCCGTGCAAACGCGCCTCCGCCGCCCCATCGCCTTCCGTCGCCCTCCCGCCGTTTCCCGATCGGCCCGCAGCCGTCGGGCCACATCGCGCGCCGTCCTCCTCCTCTCGCCCGCCAACATTCACAGCCGTTTCTCAACAATTGCCCGCCGCAAACGGACGCCGCCTGCGCAACAGGCGCCGCCGCCCCTCGCCGCTTCCGACCCAACCCCTCGACCGAGGCAAACCGCAATCCGAATCTACAGACCAACCCAATCTGCCGTCAGCACACACGACAGCCGACCTTACACGTTACGCGTTACACATTACGTGTACACGTCTAGGTTAGGTTAGGTTAGGTTAGGTGGACGTGGGTTAGGTTAAGGGGACTTGGGTTAGGTTAAGCGTCAAACTTAGGTTAAGCATTCAAACACGTCAGGCGTCAGAGGTTAGGTTAGGTTAGGTTAGGTTAGGTTAGGTTAGGTTCGGTTAGGTTACACGTTAGGTTAAGGGGTCAGTGCTAGGTTAAGAAGCGTCAAACGTAGGTTCAAAAAGCGTTCAAACGTGAGGCGTGAGCCGGACAGCTTACCTTTACGTAGACGTTAGGGGCTCCACAGGCTGAGCTCACCTCGCCACACCACAGGTTAGGTTCGGTTCGCTCGGCTCAGCGTAAAGCGCCGAGGTCAGGGTTACGTTCGTTCACCTTCGGGCGCCACACTTTCGGTTGAAAGGTCGCGACGGGACGACGTCGGCAGGCACGCCGCAAACGAACAAAAACGTACAGACGACGTCGAAAACCGCCGACAGACGGGGGAGCAGCACGACCACGACCAGATACCGAGCGCGAACGAGACACACGCGAACCACCCCCACCGGCCAAAGGGCACCACACGACAACCCAGAGCACCACGTGTCGACACCAGAGCAACCCGCCGCTCACGCGACATGGCTGGCACCGAAGGGCAACCGCCCGCAACTGCGCTTTCCGCGCCGGCCCGGATGCACGTCGTGCTACAACAACACCACTACCGTACACAGCCGCTGTTCACAACATCACTATCAATGGCGCGCCCGCGGCTCGCCGCCGTCGCAGTCGCAGCCCCAACGCCAGCACTTTTGCACCACCATTCACACGCACCGCACCACAGCTCGCCGACACAGCCGAACAAAACAAACACCACACAACAACAACAGCAACAACGCCGCCGCCTCTACTTGTGCCGGCGACCCACCCCGCCGATGGCGCACCTTTCCTTTCGCCAGCCGGCAATCGACACACACGCACCCACCCCCCCCCCCCCCGGGGCCCAGTGCAAAAAACAAAAACAAACAAAAAAAAACACAAACGACACGGGAAGCGCACACCGCCGCTTCGCGCGCACGCCACCAACCAGTCGTCGCCTCACAATAACAAACACAAACAAAATAAACTAACAACTAGGGCAACACAAAA
>NW_025725811.1:0-21200 GCF_021461395.2 Schistocerca americana
CAGTCAAATTGCGTCGAGATTCAATACATCGGCCTCCAGCCGACTTGTCTCCAAGGGTCTATTGCTGCCTCGGGCACCTTATGGTCGTTCTCCTGTGAGTCTAGATTATCGAATCCGACGAAAAAATGATAGTTAATTGTAACGTTCAGGGCCTTCTAATGCCGATGGAACACTCAAATTGCGTCGAGATTCAATACATCGGCCTCCAGCCGACTTGTCTCCAAGGGTCTATTGCTGCCTCGGGCACCTTATGGTCGTTCTCCTGTGAGTCTAGATTTTCGAACCCGACGCTAAAATGATAGTTAATTGTAACGTTCAGGGCCTCCTAATGACGATAGAAGACTCAAATTGCGTCGCGATTTAATACATCGTCCTCCAGCCGACTTGTCTCCAAGGGTCTATTGCTGCCTCGGGCACCTTATGGTCGTTCTCCTGTGAGTTTAGATTATCGAATCCGACGCAAAAATGATAGTTAATTGTAACGTTCAGGGCCTTCTAATGACGATGGGACACTCAAATTGCGTCGAGATTCAATACATCGTCCTCCAGCCGACTTGTCTCCAAGGGGATATTGCTGTCTCGGGCACAATATGATCCTTCTCCTGTGAGTCTAGATTTTCGAATCCGACGCAAAAATGATAGTTAATTGTAACGTTCAGGGCCTCCTAATGACGATAGAAGACTCAAATTGCGTCGCGATCCAATACATCGTCCTCCAGCCGACTTGTCTCCAAGGGTCTATTGCTGCCTCGGGCACCTTATGGTCGTTGTCCTGTGAGTCTAGATTTTCGAATCCGACGCAAAAATGATAGTTCATTGTAACGTTCAGCGCCTCCTAATGACGATGGAACACTCAAATTGCGTCGAGATTCAATACATCGGACTCCAGCCTACTTGTCTCCAAGGGGATATCGCTGCCTCGGGCACCACATGGTCCTTCTCCTGTGAGTCTAGATTTTCGAATCCGACGCAAAAATGATAGTGAATTGTAACGTTCAGCGCCTCCTAATGACGATAGAAGACTCACATTGCGTCGAGATTCAATACATCGGCCTCCAGCCGACTTGTCTCCAAGGGTCTATTGCTGCCTCGGGCCCCTTATGGTCGTTCTCCTGTGAGTTTAGATTATCGAATCCGACGCAAAAATGATAGTTAATTGTAACGTTCAGGGCCTTGTAATGACGATGGAACACTCAAATTGCGTCGAGATACAATACATCGTCCTCCACCCGTCTTGTCTCCAAGGATCTAATGCTGCCTCGGGCACTTTATGGTCGTTCTCTTGTAATTCTAGATTTTCGAATCCGACGCAAAAATGATAGTTAATTGTAACGTTCAGGGCCGCCTAATGACGATGGAACTCTCAAATTGAGGCGAGATTCAATACATCGTCCTCCAGCCGACTTGTCTCCAAGGGTCTATTGCTGCCTCGGGCACCTTATGGTCGTTCTCCTGTGAGTTTAGATTATCGAATCCGACGCAAAAATGATAGTTAATTGTAACGTTCAGGGCCTTCTAATGACGATGGGACACTCAAATTGCGTCGAGATTCAATACATCGTCCTCCAGCCGACTTGTCTCCAAGGGTCTATTGCTGCCTCGGGCACCTTATGGTCGTTCTCCTGTGAGTCTAGATTATCGAATCCGATGCAAAAATGATAGTTAATTGTAACGTTCAGGGCCTTCTAATGCCGATGGAACACTCAAATTGCGTCGAGATTCAATACATCGGCCTCCAGCCGACTTGTCTCCAAGGGTCTATTGCTGCCTCGGGCACCTTATGGTCGTTCTCCTGTGAGTCTAGATTTTCGAACCCGACGCTAAAATGATAGTTAATTGTAACGTTCAGCGCCTCCTAATGACGATAGAAGACTCAAATTGCGTCGCGATCCAATACATCGTCCTCCAGCCGACTTGTCTCCAAGGGTCTATTGCTGCCTCGGGCACCTTATGGTCGTTGTCCTGTGAGTCTAGATTTTCGAATCCGACGCAAAAATGATAGTGAATTGTAACGTTCAGCGCCTCCTAATGACGATGGAACACTCAAATTGCGTCGAGATACAATACATCGGCCTCCAGCCGACTTGTCTCCAAGGGTCTATTGCTGCCTCGGGCACCTTATGGTCGTTCTCCTGTGAGTCTAGATTTTCGAACCCGACGCTAAAATGATAGTTAATTGTAACGTTCAGGACCTCCTAATGACGATAGAAGACTCAAATTGCGTCGCGATCCAATACATCGTCCTCCAGCCGACTTGTCTCCAAGGGTCTATTGCTGCCTCGGGCACCTTATGGTCGTTCTCCTGTGAGTTTAGATTATCGAATCCGACGCAAAAATGATAGTTAATTGTAACGTTCAGGGCCTTCTAATGACGATGGGACACTCAAATTGCGTCGAGATTCAATACATCGTCCTCCAGCCGACTTGTCTCGGGCACAATATGATCCTTCTCCTGTGAGTCTAGATTTTCGAATCCGACGCAAAAATGATAGTTAATTGTAACGTTCAGGGCCTCCTAATGACGATAGAAGACACAAATTGCGTCGCGATCCAATACATCGTCCTCCAGCCGACTTGTCTCCAAGGGTCTATTGCTGCCTCGGTCACCTTATGGTCGTTGTCCTGTGAGTCTAGATTTTCGAATCCGACGCAAAAATGATAGTGAATTGTAACGTTCAGCGCCTCCTAATGACGATGGAACACTCAAATTGCGTCGAGATTCAATACATCGGCCTCCAGCCTACTTGTCTCCAAGGGGATATCGCTGCCTCGGGCACCACATGGTCCTTCTCCTGTGAGTCTAGATTTTCGAATCCGACGCAAAAATGATAGTGAATTGTAACGTTCAGCGCCTCCTAATGACGATAGAAGACTCACATTGCGTCGAGATTCAATACATCGGCCTCCAGCCGACGTGTCTCCAAGGGTCTATTGCTGCCACGGGCCCCTTATGGTCGTTCTCCTGTGAGTTTAGATTATCGAATCCGACGCAAAAATGATAGTTAATTGTAACGTTCAGGGCCTTGTAATGACGATGGAACACTCAAATTGCGTCGAGATACAATACATCGTCCTCCAGCCGACTTGTCTCCAAGGATCTAATGCTGCCTCGGGCACTTTATGGTCGTTCTCTTGTAATTCTAGATTTTCGAATCCGACGCAAAAATGATAATTAATTGTAACGTTCAGGGCCGCCTAATGACGATGGAACTCTCAAATTGAGTCGAGATTCAATACATCGTTCTGCAGCCGACTTGTCTCCAAGGGTCTATTGCTGCCTCGGGCACCTTATGGTCGTTCTCCTGTGAGTCTAGATTTTCGAATCCGACGCAAAAATGATAGTGAATTGTAACGTTCAGCGCCTCCTAATGACGATAGAAGACTCAAATTGCGTCGAGATTCAATACATCGGCCTCCAGCCGACTTGTCTCCAAGGGTCTATTGCTGCCTCGGGCACCTTATGGTCGTTCTCCTGTGAGTTAAGATTATCGAATCCGACGCAAAAATGATCGTTAATTATAACGATCAGGGCCTCCTAATGCCGATGGAACACTCAAATTGCGTCGAGATTCTATACATCGGCCCCCAGCCTACTTGTCTCCAAGGGTCTATTGCTGCCTCGGGCACCTTATGGTCGTTGTCCTGTGAGTCTAGATTTTCGAATCCGACGCAAAAATGATAGTTAATTGTAACGTTCAGGGCCTTCTAATGACGATGGAACACTCAAATTGCGTCGAGATTCAATACATCGGCCTCCAGCCTACTTGTCTCCAAGGGGATATCGCTGCCTCGGGCACCACATGGTCCTTCTCCTGTGAGTATAGATTTTCGAATCCGACGCAAAAATGATAGTGAATTGTAACGTTCAGCGCCTCCTAATGACGATAGAAGACTCAAATTGCGTCGCGATCCAATACATCGGCCTCCAGCCTACTTGTCTCCAAGGGGATATCGCTGCCTCGGGCACCACATGGTCCTTCTCCTGTGAGTATAGATTATCGAATCCGACGCAAAAATGATAGTTAATTGTAACGTTCAGGGCCTTCTAATGCCGATGGAACACTCAAATTGCGTCGAGATTCAATACATCGGCCTCCAGCCGACTTGTCTCCAAGGGTCTATTGCTGCCTCGGGCACCTTATGGTCGTTCTCCCGTGAGTCTAGATTTTCGAATCCAACGCAAAAATGATAGTGAATTGTAACGTTCAGCGCATCCTAATGACGATAGAAGACTCAAATTGCGTCGCGATACAATACATCGTCCTCCAGCCGACTTGTCTCCAAGGGTCTATTGCTGCCTCGGGCACCTTATGGTCGTTCTCCTGTGAGTCTAGATTTTCGAATCCGACGCAAAAATGATAGTTAATTGTAACGTTCAGGGCCTTGTAATGACGATGGTACACTCAAATTGCGTGGAGATTCAATACATCGGCCTCCAGCCGACTTGTCTCCAAGGGTCTATTGCTGTCTCGGGCACCTTATGGTCGTTCTCCTGTGAGTTTAGATTATCGAATCCGACGCAAAAATGATAGTTAATTATAACGTTCAGGGCCTTGTAATGACGATGGAACACCCAAATTGCGTCGAGATTCAATACATCGGCCTCCAGCCGACTTGTCTCCAAGGGTCTATTGCTGCCTAGGGCACCTTATGGTCGTTCTCCTGTGAGTCTAGATTTTCGAATCCGACGCAAAAATGATAGTTAATTGTAACGTTCAGGGCCTTGTAATGACGATGGAACACTCAAATTGCGTCGAGATACAATACATCGTCCTCCAGCCGACTTGTCTCCAAGGATCTAATGCTGCCTCGGGCACTTTATGGTCGTTCTCTTGTAATTCTAGATTTTCGAATCCGACGCAAAATTGATAGTTAATTGTAACGTTCAGGGCCGCCTAATGACGATGGATCTCTCAAATTACGTCGAGATTCAATACATCGTCCTCCAGCCGACTTGTCTCCAAGGGTCTATTGCTGCCTCGGGCACCTTATGGTCGTTCTCCTGTGAGTCTAGATTTTCGAATCCGACGCAAAAATGATAGTGAATTGTAACGTTCAGCGCCTCCTAATGACGATAGAAGGCTCAAATTGCGTCGAGATTCAATACATCGGCCTCCAGCCGACTTGTCTCCAAGGGTCTATTGCTGCCTCGGGCACCTTATGGTCGTTCTCCTGTGAGTCTAGATTTTCGAATTCGACGCAAAAATGATAGTTAATTGTAACGTTCAGGGCCTTGTAATGACGATGGAACACTCAAATTGCGTCGAGATTCAATACATCGTCCTCCAGCCGACTTGTCTCCAAGGGGATATTGCTGTCTCGGGCACCTTATGGTCGTTGTCCTGTGAGTCTAGATTTTCGAATCCGACGCAAAAATGATAGTGAATTGTAACGTTCAGCGCCTCCTAATGACGATGGAACACTCAAATTGCGTCGAGATTCAATACATCGGCCTCCAGCCGACTTGTCTCCAAGGGTCTATTGCTGCCTCGGGCACCTTATGGTCGTTCTCCTGTGAGTCTAGATTATCGAATCCGACGCAAAAATGATAGTTAATTGTAACGTTCAGGGCCTTGTAATGACGATGGAACACTCAATTTGCGTCGAGATACAATACATCGTCCTCCAGCCGACTTGTCTCCAAGGATCTAATGCTGCCTCGGGCACTTTATGGTCGTTCTCTTGTAATTCTAGATTTTCGAATCCGACGCAAAAATGATAGTTAATTGTAACGTTCAGGGCCGCCTAAAGACGATGGAACTCTCAAATTGCGTCGAGATTCAATACATCGTCCTCCAGCCGACTTGTCTCCAAGGGGATATTGCTGCCTCGGGCACAATATGATCTTTCTCCTGTGAGTCTAGATTTTCGAATCCGACGCAAAAATGATAGTGAATTGTAACGTTCAGCGCCTCCTAATGACGACAGAAGACTCAAATTGCGTCGAGATTCAATACATCGTCCTCCAGCCGATTTGTCTCCAAGGGGTATATTGCTGTCTCGAGCACCGTATGAACTTCTAATGTGAGTAGATTTTCGAATCCGACGCGAAACTGATAGTTAATTGTAAGGTTCAGGGCCTTGTAATGACGATGGAACACTCATTTTGCGTCGCGATCCAATACATCGTCCTCCAACCGACTTATCTCCAAGGGTCAATAGCTGCCTCGGGCACCGTATGGTCGTTCCCCTGTGAGTCTAGATTTTCGAATCCGACGCAAAAATGATAGTGAATTGTAACGTTCAGCGCCTCCTAATGACGATAGAAGACTCAAATTGCGTCGCGATCCAATACATCGTCCTCCAGCCGACTTGTCTCCAAGGGTCTATTGCTGCCTCGGGCACCTTATGGTCGTTCTCCTGTGAGTCTAGATTTTCGAATCCGACGCAAAAATGATAGTTAATTGTAACGTTCAGGGCCTTGTAATGACGATGGAACACTCAAATTGCGTCGAGATTCAATACATCGGCCTCCAGCCGACTTGTCTCCAAGGGTCTATTGCTGCCTCGGGCACCTTATGGTCGTTCTCCTGTGAGTTTAGATTATCGAATCCGACGCAAAAATGATAGTTAATTATAACGTTCAGGGCCTCCTAATGCCGATGGAACACTCAAATTGCGTAGAGATTCAATACATCGGCCTCCAGCCAACTTGTCTCCAAGGGTCTATTGCTGCCTCGGGCACCTTATGGTCGTTCTCCTGTGAGTCTAGATTTTCGAACCCGACGCTAAAATGATAGTTAATTGTAACGTTCAGGGCCTCCTAATGACGATAGAAGACTCAAATTGCGTCGCGATCCAATACATCGTCCTCCAGCCGACTTGTCTCCAAGGGTCTATTGCTGGCTCGGGCACCTTATGGTCGTTCTCCTGTGAGTTTAGATTATCGAATCCGACGCAAAAATGATAGTTAATTGTAACGTTCAGGGCCTTCTAATGACGATGGGACACTCAAATTGCGTCGAGATTCAATACATCGTCCTCCAGCCGACTTGTCTCCAAGGGTCTATTGCTGCCTCGGGCACCTTATGGTCGTTTTCCTGTGAGTCTAGATTATCGAATCCGACGCAAAAATGATAGTTAATTGTAACGTTCAGGGCCTCCTAATGCCGATGGAACACTCAAATTATGTCGAGATTCAATACATCGGCCTCCAGCCGACTTGTCTCCAAGGGTCTATTGCTGTCCCTGGGCACCTTATGGTCGTTGTCCTGCGAGTCTAGATTTTCGAATCCGACGCAAAAATGATAGTTAATTGTAACGTTCAGGGCCTTCTAATGACGATGGAACACTCAAATTGCGTCGAGATTCAATACATCGGCCTCCAGCCTACTTGTCTCCAAGGGGATATCGCTGCCTCGGGCACCACATGGTCCTTCTCCTGTGAGTATAGATTTTCGAATCCGACGCAAAAATGATAGTGAATTGTAACGTTCAGCGCCTCCTAATGACGATAGAAGACTCAAATTGCGTCGCGATCCAATACATCGTCCTCCAGCCGACTTGTCTCCAAGGGTCTATTGCTGCATCGGGCACCTTATGGTCGTTCTCCTGTGAGTCTAGATTTTCGAACCCGACGCTAAAATGATAGTTAATTGTAACGTTCAGGGTCTCCTAATGACGATAGAAGACTCAAATTGCGTCGCGATCCAATACATCGTCCTCCAGCCGACTTGTCTCCAAGGGTCTATTGCTTCCTCGGGCACCTTATGGTCGTTCTCCTGTGAGTTTAGATTATCGAATCCGACGCAAAAGTGATAGTTAATTGTAACGTTCAGGGCCTTCTAATGACGATGCTCCACTCAAATTGCGTCGAGATTCAATACATCGTCCTCCAGCCGACTTGTCTCCAAGGGGATATTGCTGTCTCGGGCACAATATGATCCTTCTCCTGTGAGTCTAGATTTTCGAATCCGACGCAAAAATGATAGTGAATTGTAACGTTCAGCGCCTCCTAATGACGATAGAAGACTCAAATTGCGTCGCGATCCAATACATCGGCCTCCAGCCGACTTGTCTCCAAGGGTCTATTGCTGCCTCGGGCACCTTATGGTCGTTGTCCTGTGAGTCTAGATTTTCGAATCCGACGCAAAAATGATAGTGAATTGTAACGTTCAGCGCCTCCTAATGTCGATGGAACACTCAAATTGCGTCGAGATTCAATACATCGGCCTCCAGCCTACTTGTCTCCAAGGGGATATCGCTGCCTCGGGCACCACATGGTCCTTCTCCTGTGAGTCTAGATTTTCGAATCCGACGCAAAAATGATAGTGAATTGTAACGTTCAGCGCCTCCTAATGACGATAGAAGACTCAAATTGCGTCGCGATCCAATACATCGGCCTCCAGCCGACTTGTCTCCAAGGGTCTACTGCTGCCTCGGGCACCTTATGGTCGTTCTCCTGTGAGTTTAGATTATCGAATCCGACGCAAAAATGATCGTTGATTATAACGTTCAGGGCCTCCTAATGCCGATGGAACACTCAAATTGCGTCGAGATTCAATACATCGGCCTCGAGCCTACTTGTCTCCAAGGGTCTATTGCTGCCTCGGGCACCTTATGGTCGTTGTCCTGTGAGTTTAGATTATCGAATCCGACGCAAAAATGATAGTTAATTGTATCGTTCAGGGCCTTCTAATGACGATGGAACACTCAAATTGCGTCGAGATTCAATACATCGGCCTCCAGCCTACTTGTCTCCAAGGGGATATCGCTGCCTCGGGCACCACATGGTCCTTCTGCTGTGAGTACAGATTTTCGAATCCGACGAAAAAATGATAGTGAATTGTAACGTTCAGCGCCTCCTAATGACGATACAATACTCAAATTGCGTCGCGATCCAATACATCGTCCTCCAGCCGACTTGTCTCCAAGGGTCTATTGCTGTCCCTGGGCACCTTATGGTCGTTGTCCTGCGAGTCTACATTTTCGAATCCGACGCAAAAATGATAGTTAATTGTAACGTTCAGGGCCTTCTAATGACGATGGAACACTCAAATTGCGTCGAGATTCAATACATCGGCCTCCAGCCTACTTGTCTCCAAGGGGATATCGCTGCCTCGGGCACCACATGGTCCTTCTCCTGTGAGTATAGATTTTCGAATCCGACGCAAAAATGATAGTGAATTGTAACGTTCAGCGCCTCCTAATGACGATAGAAGACTCAAATTGCGTCGCGATCCAATACATCGTCCTCCAGCCGACTTGTCTCCAAGGGTCTATTGCTGCATCGGGCACCTTATGGTCGTTGTCCTGTGAGTCTAGATTTTCGAATCCGACGCGAAACTGATAGTTAATTGTAAGGTTCAGGGCCTTGTAATGACGATGGAACACTCATTTTGCGTCGCGATCCAATACATCGGCCTCCAGCCGACTTGTCTCCAAGGGTCTATTGCTGCCTCGGGCACCTTATGGTCGTTCTCCTGTGAGTTTAGATTATCGAATCCGACGCAAAAATGATCGTTAATTATAACGTTCAGGGCCTCCTAATGACGATGGAACACTCAAATTGCGTCGAGATTCAATACATCGGCCTCCAGCCTACTTGTCTCCAAGGGGATATCGCTGCCTCGGGCACCACATGGTCCTTCTCCTGTGAGTATAGATTTTCGAATCCGACGCAAAAATGATAGTGAATTGTAACGTTCAGCGCCTCCTAATGACGATAGAAGACTCAAATTGCGTCGCGATCCAATACATCGTCCTCCAGCCGACTTGTCTCCAAGGGTCTATTGCTGCCTCGGGCACCTTATGGTCGTTCTCCTGTGAGTCTAGATTTTCGAATCCGACGCAAAAATGATAGTTAATTGTAACGTTCAGGGCCTTGTAATGACGATGGAACACTCAAATTGCGTCGAGATTCAATACATCGTCCTCCAGCCGACTTGTCTCCAAGGGTCTATTGCTTCCTCGGGCACCTTATGGTCGTTCTCCTGTGAGTCTAGATTTTCGAACCCGACGCTAAAATGATAGTTAATTGTAACGTTCAGGGCCTCCTAATGACGATAGAAGACTCAAATTGCGTCGCGATTCAATACATCGGCCTCCAGCCGACTTGTCTCCAAGGGTCTATTGCTGCCTCGGGCACCTTATGGTCGTTCTCCTGTGAGTTTAGATTATCGAATCCGACGCAAAAATGATCGTTAATTGTAACGTTCAGGGCCTTCTAATGACGATGGGACACTCAAATTGCGTCGAGATTCAATACATCGTCCTCCAGCAGACTTGTCTCCAAGGGTCTATTGCTGCCTCGGGCACCTTATGGTCGTTCTCCTGTGAGTTTAGATTATCGAATCCGACGCAAAAATGATCGTTAATTATAACGTTCAGGGCCTCCTAATGCCGATGGAACACTCAAATTGCGTCGAGATTCAATACATCGGCCTCCAGCCGACTTGTCTCCAAGGGTCTATTGCTGCCTCGGGCACCTTATGGTCGTTGTCCTGTGAGTCTAGATTTTCGAATCCGACGCAAAAATGATAGTTAATTGTAACGTTCAGGGCCTTCTAATGACGATGGAACACTCAAATTGCGTCGAGATTCAATACATCGGCCTCCAGCCTACTTGTCTCCAAGGGGATATCGCTGCCTCGGGCACCACATGGTCCTTCTCCTGTGAGTATAGATTATCGAATCCGACGCAAAAATGATAGTTAATTGTAACGTTCAGGACCTTCTAATGCCGATGGAACACTCAAATTGCGTCGAGATTCAATACATCGGCCTCCAGCCGACTTGTCTCCAAGGGTCTATTGCTGCCTCGGGCACCTTATGGTCGTTCTCCTGTGAGTCTAGATTTTCGAATCCGACGCAAAAATGATAGTTAATTGTAACGTTCAGGGCCTTCTAATGACGATGGAACACTCAAATTGCGTCGCGATCCAATACATCGTCCTCCAGCCGACTTGTCTCCAAGGGGATATTGCCGTCTCGGGCACAATATGATCCTTCTCCTGTGAGTCTAGATTTTCGAACCCGATGCAAAAATGATAGTGAATTGTAACGTTCAGCGCCTCCTAATGACGATAGAAGACTCAAATTGCGTCGCCATCCAATACATCGTCCTCCAGCCGACTTGTCTCCAAGGGTCTATTGCTGCCTCGGGCACCTTATGGTCGTTCTCCTGTGAGTCTAGATTTTCGAATCCGACGCAAAAATGATAGTTAATTGTAACGTTCAGGGCCGCCTAATGACGATGGAACTCTCAAATTGCGTCGAGATTCAATACATCGTCCTCCAGCCGACTTGTCTCCAAGGGTCTATTGCTGCCTCGGGCACCTTATGGTCGTTCTCCTGTGAGTCTAGATTTTCGAATCCGACAAAAAATTATAGTTAATTGTAACGTTCAGGGCCTTGTAATGACGATGGAACACTCAAATTGCGTCGAGATTCAATACATCGTCCTCCAGCCGACTTGTCTCCAAGGGGATATTGCTGTCTCGGGCACCTTATGGTCGTTGTCCTGTGAGTCTAGATTTTCGAATCCGACGCAAAAATGATAGTGAATTGTAACGTTCAGCGCCTCCTAATGACGATGGAACACTCAAATTGCGTCGAGATTCAATACATCGGCCTCCAGCCGACTTGTCTCCAAGGGTCTATTGCTGCCTCGGGCACCTTATGGTCGTTCTCCTGTGAGTCTAGATTATCGAATCCGACGCAAAAATGATAGTTAATTGTAACGTTCAGGGCCTTCTAATGCCGATGGAACACTCAAATTGCGTCGAGATTCAATACATCGGCCTCCAGCCGACTTGTCTCCAAGGGTCTATTGCTGCCTCGGGCACCTTATGGTCGTTCTCCTGTGAGTCTAGATTTTCGAACCCGACGCTAAAATGATAGTTAATTGTAACGTTCAGGGCCTCCTAATGACGATAGAAGACTCAAATTGCGTCGCGATCCAATACATCGTCCTCCAGCCGACTTGTCTCCAAGGGTCTATTGCTGCCTCGGGCACCTTATGGTCGTTCTCCTGTGAGTTTAGATTATCGAATCCGACGCAAAAATGATAGTTAATTGTAACGTTCAGGGCCTTCTAATGACGATGGGACACTCAAATTGCGTCGAGATTCAATACATCGTCCTCCAGCCGACTTGTCTCCAAGGGGATATTGCTGTCTCGGGCACAATATGATCCTTCTCCTGTGAGTCTAGATTTTCGAATCCGACGCAAAAATGATAGTTAATTGTAACGTTCAGGGCCTCCTAATGACGATAGAAGACTCAAATTGCGTCGCGATCCAATACATCGTCCTCCAGCCGACTTGTCTCCAAGGGTCTATTGCTGCCTCGGGCACCTTATGGTCGTTGTCCTGTGAGTCTAGATTTTCGAATCCGACGCAAAAATGATAGTGAATTGTAACGTTCAGCGCCTCCTAATGACGATGGAACACTCAAATTGCGTCGAGATTCAATACATCGGCCTCCAGCCTACTTGTCTCCAAGGGGATATCGCTGCCTCGGGCACCACATGGTCCTTCTCCTGTGAGTCTAGATTTTCGAATCCGACGCAAAAATGATAGTGAATTGTAACGTTCAGCGCCTCCTAATGACGATAGAAGACTCACATTGCGTCGAGAATTCAATACATCGGCCCTCCAGCCGACTTGTCTCCAAGGGTCTATTGCTGCCTCGGGCCCCTTATGGTCGTTCTCCTGTGAGTTTAGATTATCGAATCCGACGCAATAATGATAGTTAATTGTAACGTTCAGGGCCTTGTAATGACGATGGAACACTCAAATTGCGTCGAGATACAATACATCGTCCTCCAGCCGACTTGTCTCCAAGGATCTAATGCTGCCTCGGGCACTTTATGGTCGTTCTCTTGTAATTCTAGATTTTCGAATCCGACGCAAAAAATGATAGTTAATTGTAACGTTCAGGGCCGCCTAATGACGATGGAACTCTCAAATTGAGTCGAGATTCAATACATCGTTCTGCAGCCGACTTGTCTCCAAGGGTCTATTGCTGCCTCGGGCACCTTATGGTCGTTCTCCTGTGAGTCTAGATTTTCGAATCCGACGCAAAAATGATAGTGAAATTGTAACGTTCAGCGCCTCCTAATGACGATAGAAGACTCAAATTGCGTCGCGATCCAATACAATCGTCCTCCAGCCGACTTGTCTCCAAGGGTCTATTGCTGCCTCGGGCACCTTATGGTCGTTCTCCTGTGAGTTTAGATTATCGAATCCGACGCAAAAATGATAGTTAATTGTAACGTTCAGGGCCTCGTAATGCCGATGGAAACACTCAAATTATGTCGAGATTCAATACATCGGCCTCCAGCCGACTTGTCTCCAAGGGTCTATTGCTGCCTCGGGCACCTTATTGTCGTTGTCCTGTGAGTCTAGATTTTCGAATCAGACGCAAAAATGATAGTTAATTGTAACGTTCAGGGCCTTCTAATGACGATGGAACACTCAAATTGCGTCGAGATTCAATACATCGGCCTCCAGCCTACTTGTCTCCAAGGGGATATCGCTGCCTCGGGCACCACATGGTCCTTCTCCTGTGAGTATAGATTTTCGAATCCGACGCAAAAATGATAGTGAATTGTAACGTTCAGCGCCTCCTAATGACGATAGAAGACTCAAATTGCGTCGCGATCCATACATCGTCCTCCAGCCGACTTGTCTCCAAGGGTCTATTGCTGCCTCGGGCACCTTATGGTCGTTCTCCTGTGAGTTTAGATTATCGAATCCGACGCAAAAATGATAGTTAATTGTAACGTTCAGGGCCTTCTAATGACGATGGGACACTCAAATTGCGTCGAGATTCAATACATCGTCCTCCAGCCGACTTGTCTCCAAGGGGATATTGCTGTCTCGGGCACAATATGATCCTTCTCCTGTGAGTCTAGATTTTCGAATCCGACGCAAAAATGATAGTTAATTGTAACGTTCAGGGCCTCCTAATGACGATAGAAGACTCAAATTGCGTCGCGATCCAATACATCGTCCTCCAGGCCGACTTGTCCTCCAAGGGTCTATTGCTGCCTCGGGCACCTTATGGTCGTTGTCCTGTGAGTCTAGATTTTCGAATCCGACGCAAAAATGATAGTGAATTGTAACGTTCAGCGCCTCCTAATGACGATGGAACACTCCAAATTGCGTCGAGATTCAATACATCGGCCTCCAGCCTACTTGTCTCCAAGGGGATATCGCTGCCTCGGGCACCACATGGTCCTTCTCCTGTGAGTCTAGATTTTCGAATCCGACGCAAAAATGATAGTTAATTGTAACGTTCAGCGCCTCCTAATGACGATAGAAGACTCACATTGCGTCGAGATTCAATACATCGGCCTCCAGCCGACTTGTCTCCAAGGGTCTATTGCTGCCTCGGGCCCCTTATGGTCGTTCTCCTGTGAGTTTAGATTATCGAATCCGACGCAATAATGATAGTTAATTGTAACGTTCAGGGCCTTGTAATGACGATGGAACACTCAAATTGCGTCGAGATACAATACATCGTCCTCCAGCCGACTTGTCTCCAAGGATCTAATGCTGCCTCGGGCACTTTATGGTCGTTCTCTTGTAATTCTAGATTTTCGAATCCGACGCAAAAATGATAGTTAATTTGTAACGTTCAGGGCCGCCTAATGACGATGGAACTCTCAAATTGAGTCGAGATTCAATACATCGTTCTGCAGCCGACTTGTCTCCAAGGGTCTATTGCTGCCTCGGGCACCTTATGGGTCGTTCTCCTGTGAGTCTAGATTTTCGAATCCGACGCAAAAATGATAGTGAATTGTAACGTTCAGCGCCTCCTAATGACGATAGAAGGACTCAAATTGCGTCGCGATCCAATACATCGTCCTCCAGCCGACTTGTCTCCAAGGGTCTATTGCTGCCTCGGGCACCTTATGGTCGTTTCTCCTGTGAGTTTAGATTATCGAATCCGACGCAAAAATGATAGTTAATTGTAACGTTCAGGGCCTCGTAATGCCGATGGAACACTCAAATTATGTCGAGATTCAATACATCGGCCTCCAGCCGACTTGTCTCCAAGGGTCTATTGCTGCCTCGGGCACCTTATTGTCGTTGTCCTGTGAGTCTAGATTTTCGAATCAGGACCGCAAAAATGATAGTTAATTGTAACGTTTCAGGGCCTTCTAATGACGATGGAACACTCAAATTGCGTCGAGATTCAATACATCGGCCTCCAGCCTACTTGTCTCCAAGGGGATATCGCTGCCTCGGGCACCACATGGTCCTTCTCCTGTGAGTATAGATTTTCGAATCCGACGCAAAAATGATAGTGAATTGTAACGTTCAGCGCCTCCTAATGACGATAGAAGACTTCAAATTGCGTCGCGATCCAATACATCGGCCTCCAGCCTACTTGTCTCCAAGGGGATATCGCTGCCTCGGGCACCACATGGTCCCTTCTCCTGTGAGTATAGATTATCGAATCCGACGCAAAAATGATAGTTAATTGTAACGTTCAGGGCCTTCTAATGCCGATGGAAACACTCAAATTGCGTCGAGATTCAATACATCGGCCTCCAGCCGACTTGTCTCCAAGGGTCTATTGCTGCCTCGGGCACCTTATGGTCGTTCTCCCGTGAGTCTAGATTTTCGAATCCGACGCAAAAATGATAGTGAATTGTAACGTTCAGCGCATCCTAATGACGATAGAAGACTCAAATAGCGTCGCGATCCAATACATCGTCCTCCAGCCGACTTGTCTCCAAGGGTCTATTGCTGCCTCGGGCACCTTATGGTCGTTCTCCTGTGAGTCTAGATTTTCGAATCCGACGCAAAAATGATAGTTAATTGTAACGTTCAGGGCCTTGTAATGACGATGGAACACTCAAATTGCGTGGAGATTCAATACATCGGCCTCCAGCCGACTTGTCTCCAAGGGTCTATTGCTGCCTCGGGCACCTTATGGTCGTTCTCCTGTGAGTTTAGATTATCGAATCCGACGCAAAAATGATAGTTAATTATAACGTTCAGGGCCTTCTAAAGGACGATGGAACACTCAAATTCCGTCGAGATTCAATACATCGGCCTCCAGCCAACTTGTCTCCAAGGGTCTATTGCTGCCTCGGGCACCTTATGGTCGTTCTCCTGTGAGTCTAGATTTTCGAATCCGACGCAAAAATGATAGTTAAATTGTAACGTTCAGGGCCTTGTAATGACGATGGAACACTCAAATTGCGTCGAGATACAATACATCGTCCTCCAGCCGACTTGTCTCCAAGGATCTAATGCTGCCTCGGGCACTTTATGGTCGTTCTCTTGTAATTCTAGATTTTCGAATCCGACGCAAAAATTGATAGTTAATTGTAACGTTCAGGGCCGCCTAATGACGATGGATCTCTCAAATTTACGTCGAGATTCAATACATCGTCCTCCAGCCGACTTGTCTCCAAGGGTCTATTGCTGCCTCGGGCACCTTATGGTCGTTCTCCTGTGAGTCTAGATTTTCGAATCCGACGCAAAAATGATAGTGAATTGTAACGTTCAGCGCCTCCTAATGACGATAGAAGACTCAAATTGCGTCGAGATTCAATACATCGGCCTCCAGCCGACTTGTCTCCAAGGGTCTATTGCTGCCTCGGGCACCTTATGGTCGTTCTCCTGTGAGTCTAGATTTTCGAATCCGACGCAAAAATGATAGTTAATTGTAACGTTCAGGGCCTTGTAATGACGATGGAACACTCAAATTGCGTCGAGATTCAATACATCGTCCTCCAGCCGACTTGTCTCCAAGGGGATATTGCTGTCTCGGGCACCTTATGGGTCGTTTGTCCTGTGAGTTTAGATTATCGAATCCGACGCAAAAATGATAGTTAATTGTAACGTTCAGGGCCTTCTAATGACGATGGAACACTCAAATTGCGTCGCGATCCAATACATCGTCCTCCAGCCGACTTGTCTCCAAGGGGATATTGCCGTCTCGGGCACAATATGATCCTTCTCCTGTGAGTCTAGATTTTCGAACCCGATGCAAAAATGATAGTGAATTGTAACGTTCAGCGCCCTCCTAATGACGATAGAAGACTCAAATTGCGTTCGCGATCCAATACATCGTCCTCCAGCCGACTTGTCTCCAAGGGTCTATTGCTGCCTCGGGCACCTTATGGTCGTTCTCCTGTGAGTCTAGATTTTCGAATCCGACGCAAAAAATGATAGTTAATTGTAACGTTCAGGGCCGCCTAATGACGATGGAACTCTCAAATTGCGTCGAGATTCAATACATCGTCCTCCAGCCGACTTGTCTCCAAGGGTCTATTGCTGCCTCGGGCACCTTATGGTCGTTCTCCTGTGAGTCTAGATTTTCAAATCCGACGCAAAAATGATAGTGAATTGTAACGTTCAGCGCCTCCTAATGACGATAGAAGACTTAAATTGCGTCGAGATTCAATACATCGGCCTCCAGCCGACTTGGTCTCCAAGGGGTCTATTGCTGCCTCGGGCACCTTATGGTCGTTCTCCTGTGAGTCTAGATTTTCGAATCCGACAAAAAATTATAGTTAATTGTAACGTTCAGGGCCTTGTAATGACGATGGAACACTCAAATTGCGTCGAGATTCAATACATCGTCCTCCAGCCGACTTGTCTCCAAGGGGATATTGCTGTCTCGGGCACCTTATGGTCGTTGTCCTGTGAGTCTAGATTTTCGAATCCGACGCAAAAATGATAGTGAATTGTAACGTTCAGCGCCTCCTAATGACGATGGAACACTCAAATTGCGTCGAGATTCAATACATCGGCCTCCAGCCGACTTGTCTCCAAGGGTCTATTGCTGCCTCGGGCACCTTATGGTCGTTCTCCTGTGAGTCTAGATTATCGAATCCGACGCAAAAATGATAGTTAATTGTAACGTTCAGGGCCTTCTAATGCCGATGGAACACTCAAATTGCGTCGAGATTCAATACATCGGCCTCCAGCCGACTTGTCTCCAAGGGTCTATTGCTGCCTCGGGCACCTTATGGTCGTTCTCCTGTGAGTCTAGATTTTCGAACCCGACGCTAAAATGATAGTTAATTGTAACGTTCAGGGCCTCCTAATGACGATAGAAGACTCAAATTGCGTCGCGATCCAATACATCGTCCTCCAGCCGACTTGTCCTCCAAGGGTCTATTGCTGCCTCGGGCACCTTATGGTCGTTCTCCTGTGAGTTTAGATTATCGAATCCGACGCAAAAATGATAGTTAATTGTAACGTTCAGGGCCTTCTAATGACGATGGGACACTCAAATTGCGTCGAGATTCAATACATCGTCCTCCAGCCGACTTGTCTCCAAGGGGATATTGCTGTCTCGGGCACAATATGATCCTTCTCCTGTGAGTCTAGATTTTCGAATCCGACGCAAAAAATGATAGTTAATTGTAACGTTCAGGGCCTCCTAATGACGATAGAAGACTCAAATTGCGTCGCGATCCAATACATCGTCCTCCAGCCGACTTGTCTCCAAGGGTCTATTGCTGCCTCGGGCCACCTTATGGTCGTTGTCCTGTGAGTCTAGATTTTCGAATCCGACGCAAAAATGATAGTGAATTGTAACGTTCAGCGCCTCCTAATGACGATGGAACACTCAAATTGCGTCGAGATTCAATACATCGGCCTCCAGCCTACTTGTCTCCAAGGGGATATCGCTGCCTCGGGCACCACATGGTCCTTCTCCTGTGAGTCTAGATTTTTCGAATCCGACGCAAAAATGATAGTGAATTGTAACGTTCAGCGCCTCCTAATGACGATAGAAGACTCACATTGCGTCGAGATTCAATACATCGGCCTCCAGCCGACTTGTCTCCAAGGGTCTATTGCTGCCTCGGGCCCCTTATGGTCGTTCTCCTGTGAGTTTAGATTATCGAATCCGACGCAATAATGATAGTTAATTGTAACGTTCAGGGCCTTGTAATGACGATGGAACACTCAAATTGCGTCGAGATACAATACATCGTCCCTCCAGCCGACTTGTCTCCAAGGATCTAATGCTGCCTCGGGCACTTTATGGGTCGTTCTCTTGTAATTCTAGATTTTCGAATCCGACGCAAAAATGATAGTTAATTGTAACGTTCAGGGCCGCCTAATGACGATGGAACTCTCAAATTGAGTCGAGATTCAATACATCGTTCTGCAGCCGACTTGTCTCCAAGGGTCTATTGCTGCCTCGGGCACCTTATGGTCGTTCTCCTGTGAGTCTAGATTTTCGAATCCGACGCAAAAATGATAGTGAATTGTAACGTTCAGCGCCTCCTAATGACGATAGAAGACTCAAATTTGCGTCGCGATCCAATACATCGTCCTCCAGCCGACTTGTCTCCAAGGGTCTATTGCTGCCTCGGGCACCTTATGGTCGTTCTCCTGTGAGTTTAGATTATCGAATCCGACGCAAAAATGATAGTTAATTGTAACGTTCAGGGCCTCGTAATGCCGATGGAACACTCAAATTATGTCGAGATTCAATACATCGGCCTCCAGCCGACTTGTCTCCAAGGGTCTATTGCTGCCTCGGGCACCTTATTGTCGTTGTCCTGTGAGTCTAGATTTTCGAATCAGACGCAAAAAATGATAGTTAATTGTAACGTTCAGGGCCTTCTAATGACGATGGAACACTCAAATTGCGTCGAGATTCAATACATCGGCCTCCAGCCTACTTGTCTCCAAGGGGATATCGCTGCCTCGGGCACCACATGGTCCTTCTCCTGTGAGTATAGATTTTCGAATCCGACGCAAAAATGATAGTGAATTGTAACGTTCAGCGCCTCCTAATGACGATAGAAGACTCAAATTGCGTCGCGATCCAATACATCGGCCTCCAGCCTACTTGTCTCCAAGGGGATATCGCTGCCTCGGGCACCACATGGTCCTTCTCCTGTGAGTATAGATTATCGAATCCGACGCAAAAATGATAGTTAATTGTAACGTTCAGGGCCTTCTAATGCCGATGGAACACTCAAATTGCGTCGAGATTCAATACATCGGCCTCCAGCCGACCTTGTCTCCAAGGGTCTATTGCTGGCTCGGGGCACCTTATGGTCGTTCTCCCGTGAGTCTAGATTTTCGAATCCGACGCAAAAATGATAGTGAATTGTAACGTTCAGCGCATCCTAATGACGATAGAAGACTCAAATAGCGTCGCGATCCAATACATCGTCCTCCAGCCGACTTGTCTCCAAGGGTCTATTGCTGCCTCGGGCACCTTATGGGTCGTTCTCCTGTGAGGTCTAGATTTTCGAATCCGACGCAAAAATGATAGTTAATTGTAACGTTCAGGGCCTTGTAATGACGATGGAACACTCAAATTGCGTGGAGATTCAATACATCGGCCTCCAGCCGACTTGTCTCCAAGGGGTCTATTGCTGCCTCGGGCACCTTATGGGTCGTTCTCCTGTGAGTTTAGATTATCGAATCCGACGCAAAAATGATAGTTAATTATAACGTTCAGGGCCTTCTAAAGACGATGGAACACTCAAATTCCGTCGAGATTCAATACATCGGCCTCCAGCCAACTTGTCTCCAAGGGTCTATTGCTGCCTCGGGCACCTTATGGTCGTTCTCCTGTGAGTCTAGATTTTCGAATCCGACGCAAAAATGATAGTTAATTGTAAACGTTCAGGGCCTTGTAATGACGATGGAACACTCAAATTGCGTCGAGATACAATACATCGTCCTCCAGCCGACTTGTCTCCAAGGGGATATTGCTGTCTCGGGCACCTTATGGTCGTTGTCCTGTGAGTTTAGATTATCGAATCCGACGCAAAAATGATAGTTAATTGTAACGTTCAGGGCCTCGTAATGCCGATGGAACACTCAAATTATGTCGAGATTCAATACATCGGCCTCCAGCCGACTTTGTCTCCAAGGGTCTATTGCTGCCTCGGGCACCTTATGGTCGTTGTCCTGTGAGTCTAGATTTTCGAATCAGACGCAAAAATGATAGTTAATTGTAACGTTCAGGGCCTTCTAATGACGATGGAACACTCAAATTGCGTCGAGATTCAATACATCGGCCTCCAGCCTACTTGTCTCCAAGGGGATATCGCTGCCTCGGGCACCACATGGTCCTTCTCCTGTGAGTATAGATTTTCGAATCCGACGCAAAAATGATAGTGAATTGTAACGTTCAGCGCCTCCTAATGACGATAGAAGACTCAAATTGCGTCCGCGATCCAATACATCGGCCTCCAGCCTACTTGTCTCCAAGGGGATATCGCTGCCTCGGGCACCACATGGTCCTTCTCCTGT